>NC_041398.2:89421009-89721009 GCF_900747795.2 Erpetoichthys calabaricus | reverse complement strand
GAAAAAGAGATTTCAGAAATTATGTCACTTTTTAGGGTGGCTAAAATGAAACATTCAATCAGTGGAACTAAATGATGTTTTATTTAGCTTGTTTTTTGTCAATGCTGACACCTCTGTAACCCTAAAAACTAGATAAAGTCTTATTATAAAAAAATAATTGATGAATAATATTAATTAGATAGTCCATCCAGCCATCCATTATTCAAACTGGGCAATTTGGTTCTGGTCTGAGGGGATTGTGCAAGGTCAGTCGCTCAGTCAATCAATCAAGCAATCCTTTAAATAATAGAAGCCGACTTCTGATGTGGTGTCTATTGGAACGCGTTTTGTAAAGCATGCAGTAATAAATGCATTGTAATTTTCATTCTAAGAGATGGTTATTCCTTCTGCTGCTGAGAATCCAATTTCAAAGGCCGCATATTTAAGGCAACAGGCAACAAAAACTATAACTTAATAACTTTAAATAGATAACAAAATAAAAACTAAAAAATGATAGAGGGAATATTAATCTCATTTAAGGCTATCAAACATTCTGATGATCTGCCCCCAATTATGTAGCAAAATGAGAGCAGGTAAAACAACATAAGAAATATGACAAACGAGAGGAGGCCATTCAGTCCATTAAGCCAGTTTGTTCAGCTAATAGCTAAGCTCTTCCAACACTTCATCCTGATTCTTCTTAAATGTTGTCAGTGTTTCTTCTTCAGCTATGAATCTCGTTAGTTTGTTCCAAATTCCCACAACTCTACGTAAAGAAGTGTTTCCTGAATTCAGTTCGAAATGCATTTTCCCTTAATTTCCAGTGGTGTCCATGAGTACGTGATTCACTGCTTATAGTGTTGATTGTATACACCATCTGTTGGAATGAAAGCAGCAATGCAATTAATTAGTACACACAACAAAACACCTCAAAATGGGTGTGTGGAGAATGAGGACCCCTAAGTGAAGATGGTGATGAGTAACGGTGTAGGTTTTGCTGAGTTCTGTAGAACTGATTTCGATTTGATGACACTTATACACTTAGATTTTAAAGCTAGGCCAGACCAGCTAGACTAGATAGGTCTTTTATATAGTGCAATCATTAGGAACTTTACATAGAATACTAAGTCTACATTTCAAAATAATCATGTGTAAGAACTTTTAGAGGCATGTTACAATTATAGGCTAAGCCATACATAGGTAAAGTACAACAGAATAGTACAGTGGAATAAATATGGACTACAAAGACAAGATGCTACTATAAAGAAAGTACAGTTGTTATGAAAGATTGGAACAAGTTATGGGAAAGTAAATATAAACGTATAAGGGAAGAAGCAAATGTTTAAGCAAGATTTGTATGACTCCACTGATGAAGTTTCACAAACAGGCAGAAGGAGTGAATTCCAGAGAGTAGAAGCCACAAAGATCAATGAATGCTTACTCAGAATCCTAAGAGGGGAATTGTGAGAAGGCCGAAGCCAGAGGATGTCAGTTGGTGGCTAAATATTGCTTGGTTAATAGTAAGAGTTACTGTATACAGTATTAAAAAACATGGAAAACTTCACCTCTCTATTTACATGCTTGTGGAAAAATGATTGCATACAACTAATTCATAACTATACTGTATATCATTTAAAGAAATACTGGGTAACACTTTAGTTTAGGTCCTGCAAAAATATACAGTATGTATTACACTTTTACTATTATGTAACAAGACCTTAACAAAGGCTTCATTTGGTTTACATAACACTTATAAAACATCAGTAGATAGGTTATTCATCTCTGTGCAATGTGACATATTGACATGATGGTAAAATGACTTGTTAATATATAGAAATATATTTTTTATATTAAATATATAACATCAAGAGAAATTAGTCTAAAATAAGTCACCTCAGACCACTCCAAAGAGATGAATGCTTTGTGAGTGTTATGAAGACACAAAGAAGATGCATTTTTGCAGTGCCTAAACTAAAGTGTTATCCAATACTGTATATCAGCAACACTAAAGTGCTGCTATAGGTTTACCATGACATGAAATAGCATTCTCAAACTCACTTTATCATCATCAGACTCATGCAGGGCTGGAGAGTATCCTGGCTGCTTTTGGCTGAAGTCAGGAACTAGCCCTGGATGAGATGCAAGGGCACCCTTACACACAAACACAGACACACACACACACTCACTCACTCACATCATTTCATTTTAGAGTTGCCAGTTAACCTGCATTGGTTTGGGATATGGGAGGAAAACCATATGGGAGGAGCACCTTGGGAAAAATCCATGGAGACCCAAGTAGAAGGTGCAAAATCTATGCAAAGCGTAACTGGATGCTCAATTCTGATTCTCTGACGCAACAGCACCTACTAATAATACACTAGTCATTTATTAGCTACAAGAAACTATTAATTAATATAAATCCAGCAGGTAATAAGGGTGCCAGACTAGAGAAATCTCCTTTTACTTGTCTGCTTAGCTTTTCTCTACTTGTTCTAAGTTTGTCCCTAATTATTGTCTACAGAAAATATACCTCTGTTGAGAAGCCTAAAAATCTAATTACATATATATTTACATTTATTAATTTAAAGGAATCATGCTGTTTTAAGTCTGTGGTGGGCTGGCACCCTGCTCGGGATTGTTTCCTGCCTTGTGCCCTGTGTTGGCTGAGATTGGCTCCAGCAGACCCCCGTGACCCTGTGTTCAGATTCAGCGGGTTGGAAAATGGATGGATGGATGCTGTTTTAAGTTGCTCAGTCTTCGGTCAAATCTGATTACAAACTTCTAGCCTTTCTCTATCTCTCATTCTCTTTTTCCTTCTCATCACATCTTCCCTCTCATTGCCCTTGTTTTTTTTCATGTTTTTCTTAACCTGATCTTGCACTGACTACACGTTTTTTGAAAAGAAAAAGATTACATGATTCGAAGTTCAATTATGGTTAGAAATTCAAAGACATTAATTGAAAGTCTATGATATTCTGTCTCAAAAATATTTTTCTAAATAGTGAAGTTCTACTAAGTCATTTTACAACTAGTTTTACTTGCATGGAATATGGTATTTTATATTGTTGTGATCCTTGATCTGCTGATTTGGAAACAAAAGCTTGGGGTGCACATAAAAAATTGGTGCCAGTCCATAAAAACAGCTTCCAATAGTTATCATTCTATGTGGCTGATGTACACAGGATCATTAAGACATTTAGGAACTCTCTATGGAATTCTCTATAGGGAGTCTCTATCCTTATATTAATTCTAGCCATCGCATTATAGTATTCTGTCTAGTCTTATCATTCCAGAGTTGAATTTCTGGATTACTTTACTAAGAATCCAGCAGATGCTTTGGTCACCAATCTTAAAATTTACAGAACTTGTCTAGAGTTATATGGTGTGTAGTGGTAGCAAGGACTGTACCAGTTTAGAAGTCTATTTAATTAAATATTCTTTTTTTCCTATCCATCTTTTTTCAGAACCCACAAATTCCATATGAAGGTTGCAGAGAAGAGAGATCTTTATCTGAAATATTAGGCTAAGGCCAAAGGAAACCTTAAATGATGCTTGTTCAATGCAATGTATTTCTCACTCACATCAGGCCAATTTAAAGCTGTATGGTAACCTAATACACATGTCTTTAGGATGTGGGAGTAAAACAGATTTTGTGAGGAAAGCCCACATGAACGGTAACAGAGTCAGCCTTCAAACCCAGTCCCCCTAGCTGTGAGGTGGCAGAGCTAAACACTGTGCTGCTGCATCAGCTTTAAAGGCTTGCTTATTAAGATAGTGCTTTGAAATTTACGATTTGAAGCACACTTACCATATATATATTAGATTTCAAACATTTTGGGAAGTAAAATGCTTATTTTCATCGATCCATTCATTAATGCATTCATTCATTCATTCACTTTCTGAACGTGCTTAATTCTAATGTGGTTATGAAATGTGTGGACTTACATGATTTTAGTTTTTAAATTTTCAGTAAAAGAGTACAGCACCCCTGATTTGCCATTAATGAAGCAGTACATTTTTAGAATATTACAAAAACGTTTGATGAGAACAGTATATTCAGCTCAACAAAGCTTGCCAGTCCTATCCACCTAATTCCTCCAAGCCTACATCAACTCAAGTTTTGAAGGTCCAAAAGTCCTGCTGTTCACAACACTAATTGATAACTCATTCCAAGTTTTCTATGGTTCTCTGTGTGAAGAACAAATTCCTAATTTTTTGTGAAATTTTCCCTTAACAAGTTTGTAACTGTGCTCCTGTGTTCTTGTTGAACTCATTTTAAAGTAACAGTCTCAATCCATAATTTTAAACACTTCAGTCATGTCTCCTCTTAATCTTCTTTTGCTTAAACTTAAATGGTTTAACTCCATTAATCTTTCCTCATATCCCATACCCTGTAGCCCTGGAATTAGCCTAGTCCCTCTTCCCTGAACTTTGTCTAATGATGATATGTTTTTTGTACCTGCGAACCAAACAGCCATGCAGTTTTCCAGATGAGGCCTTACCAGTGTGTTATAAAGCTTCAGCATAACCTCCTTGGACTTGTACTCCACAAATCAGGGTGTTATATAACCTAACATTCTGTTAGCCTTCTTAATGGCTTCTGAACACTGTCTGGAAGTTCACTATGACTCCTAGGTCCTTCTCATAAGGGGAACTTTCTAGTTTCCCATTGTGTATTCTGATCTAACATTTTTACTTCTTACATGAAGTTTTTTATTTACTTACATTATATTTCATCTCCCACAAATCTGCCCAAGCCTGTATGTTAAACACATCCCTCTGTAATGTCTCAACTGATCCTAGATTGTTGCCAAGCCACTGGAGCCTAAAGGGGGCACTACAGTTGCCCAAGCCAGACAAAGACAGACACAGGCACAAGTCCAGCACAACTCACAACTTTTATTTTGCTGTGGGAAACTCTTCCAAGTCATTTCCCATCCAAACACAGTACAGAAAAGCAGCACACAGCAATGCTTTTTTCCTCTTATTTTTCTCCCTCTCTTGCTCCCTGCCTCCACTGCTCCCAGCAAGCTTTATTTTCTCCCTTCCAACTCTGGTTCCCTGAGTGAAATGAGGGTACTCCATTTATCCTGCACCAAGGAGTACTTCCAGTGGCTAGTTAACATAGTTCAGAAGCACTTCCAGGTGCAGCAGAATCCCAACAGACCTGAGCCACCACACTCCAACTCCCAGTATTCCCTGTGAGACTGTAGCAACCCGGGGGGCTGCCACCTAGAGATCGGGGGAGATAATGCCCTGTGTGCACTGTCTCCCTGGTCCTTCCACTACAGAAGCATCCCAGCCAGGTAAGGGTGCTTGCTGTCTGCCACACTATCTAGCTTGGTGTCATCTGCAAACTTAAACAACTTGCTGTTTATATTCCTATCCAGATCATTTATGCATATTAAAACAGCACTAATCTTTGAATGACAATACTTTTAACATTACCCAATTCTGATAAGGTTCCTCGCACAATAAACCACTGCTTCCTGTGTTTTAGCCAATTCCGCATTCATCCACACACTGTACCATGAACCCACTTCCTTTAGTTTGATGCCCAACCTCTAAGGTGGCATCTTATCAAATGCTTTCTGAAAGTCAAGATAAATAATATCATATGCAACACTCTGATCATATCATTTTATTGCTTCCTCATAGAATTCCAGCATTTTTGTAAAATACAATCTCCCCTATCTGAGCCCATGTTGACTGTTCAGTAAAACTTCTCTTGTCATGTGCTGGTCAGTCTTCTCCTTAATTTTTCCCTCAATTAAATTACCTGTGTGTTCTGTGACTCATACAGGGTTCATTCATTGTAGTTTTTGCTTGCAGTTATAGTTGAATTACAAAATAAGTCAAAGTGCTCATTGTTTATTATTAAATTTTGTATTCTTTGGTAACCTGTTACTGGTGGGTAGCAGTGCCAAGTAGTCAACTAGTTATGATATTTTTTGTCAGAAAATTTCAATACTTAGTCTGTGAACCTAAATTTGAACTTTGAAAATTGGAATCCTTTTAATCCATACTGACTGGTTTCCAGTATGGTCATGAGTAAATATTTTATCCATCTTTTTAAGAGATCTGATCAGAGCTACTGCTGGCTGTCATCCTGTCATTAAGTCACAGTGCACCCAACTGAATGATTTACTTGCATTTTTCAGTTACCTGTGTTCATTATTTGGGAAATGCATTCAGTCATTCCTCATTAAAGAAGAAATCTTATAGTGCCCCCTAGAGTATTCGTTGTGTTGTAGTTGACTGGCCCTGTTGTCACGCATTAATATACCAAGTTTGAGTTTTGGGAAATGGGAGTTATATAATAAATTTGCCATGTGTCGCTTTTGAGAGTTACTGTATACATTAACATTATGAAGTAATCTCAAATTAGTTTGTCTGCATTTTAAATGGTATTGAAAAGAGCTCTATTTCTAATTTACCAAAATGGACAATCACAAATTCACAAGTTCATAAGTTGTAACTAGTTTTTCTGTAACCAAAATCAAGATGGAACACAAAACACAAGAAGCAAAATTAGTCAAAATAAAATAAAACAATTTTAATTCCTTTAACTAAACATTTTTTTAGAAACATCTTATATATACGATGGTTGTTTTATATGTAATTCCCAAACTGAGTGTTGTCATGCAATATTAGTGTTATTTACATCATGTGTTACTCAACTAATTTTTGGAATTCAAAATTTGGATTATTTTATTTGAACTTAGTTTTTGCAGATTGGGCTCTGAGGCTAAAGATCTGTGCTGGTATCCCGAAGGTTGCCGGTTCAAATCCCCGTCACTGCCAAAAGAGATCCTACTCTGCTGGGCCCTTGAGCAAGGCCCTTAACCTGTAATTGCTCCAGGGGCGCTATACAATGGCTGACCCTGCGCTCTGACCCCAAGGGGTATGCGAAAACTAACAAATTCCTAATACAAGAAATTGTATAAGGTGAAATAAAGAACAAAAAAAAAAAGATTGCCTTTTAAATTCCTTTTGCTTATTTGAATGTTTTGTTGTTTTCTCCATTTTTTGTTGTTAAACCCTTGCTTAATAAAGATTCCTTTAGTTCCTCTTTCATGTGCAAGACTGGGGTTGACTATTATTCCATTCCTTAAAGAGTATATTGATTATTTTGGGACATTACTTATATATTTTTGAACTTTTGCAACCGAAGACCCATTTGGCCCAGTGTAGCACAAAGTCAGCCTGTACATCAATTACAGGTAGATGTTATTACCTGTTTGGCATCTCTGCCAGGTGCACCTCTACCAGTGCCCTTTGGCCAGCTACATTGTCATCAGCCTAGGTGTACTGTTCATTGATGTTTCACTCCTTACTCTGGTGTATCTCCTCGTGCCAGAGCAGTGGAACAGATGTCTCCCTGTCACTGCATACATGGTGTAATTTGTGAGGACAAGGTAGAGTGTCATAGGTGGATCTTGTTGTGGGATTCACCACTAGTCAGACCAACGCATACGATGAATTCCCATATTATCCTGTTCTGTTGGCTCCCTTGTGACACTGCTTTGACCTTGGACTGATCCTCCTCCATTTTTGTCACCTTCATCAGAACCAAGTCCTTCTTCTCCTTTTTTCCTAGTTCTCGACCACAGCAGTGGAACCTCTCCCCATCCTAGTCCAGTGCACCGTATTTGTGTCCTCCCTACAACTTCCTGATATTGAAGCCTGTTAATCATGTGTTCCACAACCACTTTGGCTTTCTATTTACAGAGAGTGCATACTTGAACATGTGCATACCCTGATGAGCTGGTCATTAATCTCCTTCAGCTCCATGACTAGCCTGGCCTTTTCCTGTTTGTACCCCAGGCTGATGGATCTCAGTGGTAGCTGCACGGTATTTCTCCTAAAGCACCAAAATGTTTCAGACAAAGATTGCGGTACAAGAAACCATTTTCCAGATGAATGGGTTAGTTTTCCCATCCATCCTGTAGAGTTGGAACTCAGGTTTGCCTTGGAGTGTTTCTTTCTCTGGGCTGCCCTTCTTTCTGTTTCTTTACACCCTTTCCCATCTGTGTGCTGCTGAATCTCAACATGTATATCATGTTATACTGGTTTATAGAGCAGGGAGTTATTCATTAATTGTTTTTTTAATTTTCAACAACTGTTCATGACATCCCACCAATGTACGATCAGCTTTATACTGTATAATGGGAAGGATCTCCGTCCACCTTGTGCTCTGTCTTAGAGAGAGAGAGAGACAGGGAGTTCTTTATAAGAAACAACCAGGAGATAAATTTTGGGTTTAAGTTGTAGTCAGGAAATCAGATAGCACTGTTGTAGAAACCAAAACACTAACCAAATGTTGAAGCCTTAATGCCCAAATAAATAATAACTAGAATTACTAATCAAACATATGCAAAGTTTATCCAGTCTTAGATAATTAAGGAATGTGCATGCCGACCTTCATATAGTCACCCTGAAGAAGTCACATATAGCAAACAGGCTACAGAATAATTAATAAAATCAAATTAAATAATTAAAAAATAACACTGCCAAAAACACATTGTCACATTACACAGCAGAAGGTGAAGGGAAATGTGTCTGTGATTGAAGAAGAGGGGTTAATGCTGCAACTGATAGGAGGTAAGATTGCACTTATAGCCACTAAAGGGCGCTGCATGTCACAGGAATGGAACGTGAGACCATCTCTTGAGCTAAGGATAGTGAGTAGTGTGCTATTACTGCTAGTCAGTAAATCTACTTCTGCAAGAGGACAAGCGGTGCTGCAGCAGACCAGAAAATATGATTCTTCTTTATACAAGTAGAAGAGTGTTTTCCGGCTAATGGGCAGCAACAATGTGACAATGGCAGCAACACCTTAACCAGAGCCAAGAGTAACAGTGTCTTTGATGGAAGCTTAAGCATTGCACAGTTGATATTAGATTAGAGGCTTTATCACTTGCAGAGACAGCAGATGAAGCACCAAGGCTGGCTACAACTGAGCTCTTAAACCTTGCAAAAGCAGAGAATCACATGTTACAGGATTCAGTCAGAAAAACTACTTATACAAGCACATACAGAAACATAGGCAGCCACTATGCAGTGAGAGCAATGAATGGCAAACATTGCCAAGATTTCAGGGTTTTGGTATCTCATGTCTCTGCAAGAAGCACACTGTAAATCATTGGGCTAATACCCAGAAAATATGAAGACATTTATAGGAGTAGAAAAAAACTTTATAAGGAAAGGATGACTTATAACCACCAATTCTATATCAGAGGTAATCTTGTTATCTGTACATGCTTTTAGCAGCTCAAAGCACATGGGCTCTCAAATGCTAAAATGTGGATGCAGCTCCATGAAATCCAAACAGCCTGACACCAAAACGATATGTTCCACTAGGGACTTAAGAAGACAGTAAAAAGTTTTCAATGTATCTGTAAGTATCAATTCAATAAAAGTTGAGGTAGTTACAGTGTTATGATTATACCATACTAGACAAATAGCCCGTTTCAACAACGTAAGATGAAACGGGCACGAGTTTGTGTCAGCAGTGTATGAAGAACAAATGATAAGTAACGAAGAAGTTGTTTTGTAATGATTGTAGTCCGCTTTACTCATTACTGTACAGGCTTGTACTGTTAATTGATGAATTTTCCAGGCCTATAGTATAATATTGAATGATGACTGTTCCAGTACAATATGGAATAGTAATAAGTATAAGCACCACAAACCTGATATAGGTGTATTGAATGAATGCGTAATTGAATCAGAATGCGTAATTAGGCCTCGAGCTGTAGTCGAAATCGCCTTTCAGGCCTCTAGAGCTTTAATCGAAGTCGCCTTTCTCTTTGAATTTTTGCAGCCGTAAATCCGCCGTCTGCAGCGATGTTGGGGTTGGATGTCGGTCTTGTAAGGTTTTTCGGGCAGCTGCACAGAATTACTAGTATTAAGATTATTTTTTTACTAATTTTCTAAATTGTTCTTTTGGAAAGACTTATACAGTTGTTATAGTTTGGACAGTTACTGAATGTATTTCTGACATTAGGTTTTTTTTTTGTTTAATTTTCTTGTAGTTAAACTACTTTTGTGTCTATTCTAGATGCCTTTTTTGTGGGGCAGTCAGAGCTACATTGCTATAGAAATCATACATGGAGTCAATGGCATTTGACGACACCATCAAAATGGGATAAAAGGTCAGCTTGGCGCATTACCTCATCATCCTAAATTGGATAATGTGAGATTAAACGTGTGCATTTACTCTTTCTTGGGTAACAAATTATTGGCAGAGAAATTTCAACTATGAAACATTGTCACCTGTTATGACCTCATTGTGATTTAAATGTTTAAAAAAATATCACTGTTTAAACCAACAAATAGTAAGTTTTTCCTTGCCTCCACTTGGTATTTGCTGAAATTCTTTTATTTTTCCCCGTGCTTTAGCCATTGTCTTTTCACAGAAGGCTGAGCTTAAGGGATATTTATATTTATTTGCATATTTGCATATTCAAAGAAGTGTAATTCTGGGAGGAGTTGGGGCGGGACAGCAGGCACATACATGTGCGTTACTTTTCACGCTGACCGGGATTTATGTAGCGGAAGAACGTGGAAGTTGGCGTTCACACAGATTTATGCATCTGGATTTTTTTGTGTGTATGCACATTTCCGCTTTTGTCCGTACACCATGTTATAGTGTGAATTCTACGCATGGCATTATACATGAGGCCCCTAGTCATTAGGAGGCGTATTATCTCATTATTCCAGTGTTTCTGACCAACCAGGTTGGTGAGATGGCTATGTTAGTTTTATGTCAATGTTTCCAACCAACCTGGTTGATAAGATGGCTTTGCTACTTTCATTCCAATACTCACTTGTTTTTGTCTCCTTTGTAGCATTGATTCTAATATTGAGTTAATGAACCCCTAGAATGTTGTAGGATGAGAAGTAAAGCATTTATGATTTAAACATACTGATGCTACACTTGTAAAATGCCATGGTCCACTGTTCCACTAATTCTAAAAGATGTACCTAGTGTGACTCACAAATGACTACTGGGAGTTCAAAAGGAGGCTGCAACAGCTTCAGTCCTGCCTAAAGGGATCATAATGAGAAACCAAGCAAAAAGTGTTATTTAAGGTGTCTTCCATTAAGATATGTGTGTTATTTGTGACCAAAGAAGGAGCACTGGAGGGTGAATAGAGGACATGAATAGATACACTGTCATGGGGGACGGTTAGTTTCTTCTTTGTGCCAAGTGAAGGCCATTTGTCTTGTTATATGGGAACTAAGTGCGGCATGGCCCATGAATTATAAGACTGTACCCAAAATACGTAGTGTCACAATACAAGGTTTCTGTCATGCTAATGTAAAGATCTAACATGATGTGAAGTCCACCTCAGATGCAGTCAGATATCAGATGCATCAGATACAGTTCTATAAAGGGACGAGTAGAACTACAAACCTTACAGTTATTAAACTTTCTGAAATACACTATACACTTTTACAATTGCATAATTTATATTTCAAAAGTCTGCATCAAGTGAATATTTTATATGCTGCTTATGCCCTCCTGATGATGTTAAAGAATGGACAGCAACACCGACGAGGTCCTTTTCAAATCAAGCTATTATAAGTTCAGAGCTGTTCTGTTTACAGTATATAATAATCCCTCACTGTTGTGCCCTACATGTCTCACTTTACATTTAATAATATTAATCTATGTGGAGTACCTCTGCCAGAGGAAGCTCATTTAAAGCTAAATGTTGACAGTTATATAGTCTGCATTCTGATTAAAAAGAAAAAGTGATTATGCACTCGACACTTGAGAGCAGTTTCCTAGCGGAGGCAGTTCATCACTTTAGCATTTCAATTACAGATCACATATTTCTCATATATTTCAATACAAACACTCTATGTTGTTTTGAAAGTGACACTAGTTTTGTGGTTTTAAACACCAACTTTAAATTGGTACAGCTAATAGAAGTTTTTATATACAGCCAAGTTGTTTTTTGTATGTGTGTTTTACTGACAGAAGGTAGGCTATGAGATGGAGAAAGGTTATTTGATGAGAAACAACATACTTTCCAATAAATATGGGTAAGCTCCTTATCTTTCACCAGCAGTTTACGGAGACTTCAGGAATGCCATGCTAATGTGGTCACAGGTTCATTGTTAATACAGAAATCGGCCAAAGAACTTTTATTGGATTAGCAGGATATCTGTTATGCTTTGCTCCAATGCATACTGCAGGCTTTATTATGTAAAAGCAATAAACTTTGATATAAAAACGCTCTACTCCTAATTAAATAGCAATCAAGTCACTTTGAAAAATGTCTTAAGGAAAGGACTTTAATGCTGTAATTAGAAAAAGAGGTGCCTCTTAGAGCAAAATTAAAAGTCACCTCTGAAGTCATTTAGGAATAAAAACAACAAAGCAAGTGGATGCCAGGCAAAAACACGAAGACAAAACCATCTCCTCTCCGCTGTTCTGTTTTTCTCTCTTTTCCTCTGTAGTCTTAATGATTTCTTTTTCAAAAGATTAAAAAAATGTAGAATACATTTAATTAACTTCACCGCGGTTTAGGACTTGTTTCCAATCCAGCACAGCATGCACCATCATATCAATAAATCTCAAATGATCTTCAAATTATAAACACATTCTCGCAAAGCTGCCAAATGGCATTGATGCCTGGACTTAAACCAATATGCTATGCCATATTGTGGAACTGGAAAAGAAAAAAAAAATTAAAACAAGCATGGCTGCCTTGAAAGAGCTGCATCTGAAATATTCAAAATGTGCCTCCATTGTAGCGCTGTCTCCGCAATCCAAGCAATTAGCATATTTTGAGAAGACCCTAACTGCACAATTAAGGTGGCTTTAATAGGATTTACTGTTAGTCATGCCATGCAGGCGGCAGATAATTTTTCGGCAGCCACTACAATCAGAAGTGAATATTTCCAGTTCAATTTTAACTTGAACAATGGTCCTCAAATTAGCTGTCATCACAGAATGAATTGAAGGATTCGGGTTTGATTTTTTTTCCAATACCAGGCAAATAACTGTTCAAAACTTCTTATTATCAGTGTGGAGAAAAAGACTAAAAATGACGACGATTTTTTTTTTCTAGTTAAGAATTGAATACAGTGAGAGAAAAACCTCCATAGGAATGGAGATGAAGAGAATATTTTAATTATGAAAACAGAAACCACTCGCATTGTGACAGGAGTAATCAGTTTAATTATAGGTCATTTGAATGTAGAGTTTTTTTTTTTGCTACATTTTCTAAGTGGTGGCTATTCATATGGGAAAGTCAATTCACATGCACAATGTTGATGTATAAAGAATAAATTGAAGCTGGGCCCGCTGTTGCTGTGATGCTTGCTGTTTTTCATTGTTACATTCTGTTGTGGTTTCTGCACATTAAATTACAGTATAATAAAAACTAACAATGTTTTTATTAAAAAGAAACCCTTTACATTTAATGTTCTTTCGTTATTCTACAAAATTCTGAGCCATTAAAATGCAATGGCATCAGAAGAGCTGCTTTTGAAATCTTTTCAACAGGCAATCTGTGGAAGAGAAAAACAGAAGTTCATTCCACAAGGCAGCCCTGGCACATTTATAGTTTGGGCGATTTTATCAAGAAATGAGATTAACTAAGATCCTGCTAAAATACTGCATTATTAAGATTTTCTAAAAAAAAAACTTAAAAATAATCCACTCATCTTCAAACGAGTTCAGTCCAATTATAGGTATGCAGGTCAGGAATAGATGCAAGATGGGGAATCGGTGTATTTTACACACAGTAACTCAAAACGGAATTGCTAGTTTGCCTAAGTGGAAGGAAACTGAAATACTGGAAATAATGTCCTCAGGGTGTGAGCCAGCAAGTTGTCCTTAAGCACATAGTCAGCCTGCAGTACCCAGAGCCAAGCCTGGAGAGACACCCTAGTTATCTGGGTCAAGGATTTTTGTGGGTTCTTCTTGAAAATGTCACATAGTTTGAGACTTTATGACATTGTCAATCTTGTTGATGGTGCACTGAGTTATTTTTCAAATCTTTGGATCAAATTCTTTTCCTCAATCAAAAAAACCTAGTGCTAGTAATGGAATGATTAACTAGTTAGTTTTAGGATTTTTGACTTTTGCTTTTTTTATTGAATTGAAATAAATATGCAGGGAATGGATAACCAGATAACCTTAGGATTTTGTGATTTGTGATTTCTAAGGACAAGTTTAGTTTTCCATTTTAATTTTGATATTTGGATATTTCTTCTTTCTATGGGCTCTTCTATGTTTAATTCAATATCTCTTAATGGTAAAGCACTGGTGATATCAGAATTCATTACAGATTCCAACCTTGATGTAATATGCTTAACAGAAACCTGGCAAAAACCAAATGAATTTACATCTCTCACAGAAGCAACACTTTCCAGATACTTTTACTTCTCAGAGACTCGTAGCTCAAGACAAGGAGGAGGAGTCGCAGTAATCGTTAAATCGGAGTTAAACATTAAATGAATCACAATTGATTGCCCATTGTCTTTCGGGTATCTGGCCCTTAAACTAATTATGAAATCTGGTCCTGTCTTACTTTTTGCTATCTGTTGTCCCCCAAAATACAATGGGTCTTTCTTAACTGATCTGACTGAACTTTTAACCCACTTAAGTTCGCTTTGCCAGAGAGTCATTCTTCTCAGTGACTTCAACATCCATATTGACACTCCGACATGTAAACTTAGGAATGAATTCTTGTCCTTACTGGACTGTTTGGACTTGGTGCAACATGTTTTTTTTCATATATTGAACATGATCTGTATATCTGGCTTATCTGTTGGCAACACTTCTAGCAGTGATTTGAAACTCTCTGATCATAAAGCAGTACTTTTCACTGTCTCATTATCTCTCTGTCCCCTTACCTGTAAATGTCAAATTTCTTTCAGAAAAATGTCTGTCCCTCTATCCTTGCTGGGTCCATTTTTGATCTTTTTCGGTCTTCCCCTATTCCATCAACAATAGTCTTGTTGACTATTATAACTCACCCCTTCATTCAGCGCTGGAAAAAGCAGCTCCTTTAAAGCATAAGGAGGTTTCCCTTAAGCGTTCAGCTCCATGGTACAACTCAGAATTGCAGTCTATGAAAGCAGTTGGTCGACACCTTGAGAGAGTGTCACATAAGACTGGCCTCACCGTGCACATCCAGGCTTTCTCTGACCACCAAAGGGCTTACAGGGATGCACCAACTGCAGCCAAGAACACACATTATGGTAGAATAATAGAAAGTAGCCACGACAACCCGAGGGTTTTTTTCTCTGTAGTTAATGAACTACTTCAACCTGCATCTGATCCAATTACCTCCTCTAAGTCTGTGAAAAAATCCTTCACTTTTTCCATTAAAAAAATAAAGATCTAAATTACTCAACTAACATAAATTCATCATCTATTTATATCTTTCCTTGTCTTCCCACTCCATCCAAAACCCTTTCTAAATTATCACCAGTCACATCTACATTTGTTAATGACCTGCCTTGTAAGATGAGGCCGACTACTTGTGTACTGGACCCCATCCCCACCATGCTTCTTAAATCCTGCCTTCATGCCATAATCCTGACTGTTACAACAATAATAAATACATCCCTTGACACTGGAAATGTGCCAGCCACTTCTAAAATCACTTCTGTTGTTAAAAAGTCTGCTTTTGATGCTGACAATCTTAAAAATTGTCAGCCTATTTCTCACATACCTTTTCTTTCAAAAGATTTTGAGTGTGTTGTAGACTCCCAGTTCACCAATTACTTAACTTCTAATAAATTGATGGAACCCTTTTAGTCTGGTTTCAGGGCACAGTAGAGCTGTGAAACTGCTCTGCTTCGGGTAACTAATGATTTGCTTATGATAGCAGACAAACCAGCATATTAATTTTGTTATATCTTAGTGCTGCATTTCACACCATTAGACATGACATTCTACTGTCCAGAATGGAGAACATGCTGGGTATCTCTGGCACTGCCCACACAAGGAGTTCCTCAGGGTTCTGTCCTTGGCCCTCAGCTCTTCTGTATCTATATGCTTCCCCTTGGCCATATTATTGAACTGGGTTATCATTTTTATGCAGATGATCCTCCACTCTATTTCAATATTAAAAGCGAAACTTTATCAGAGCTTTCTCAGCTCACAACTTGCCTCAGTGAAATTAAAACCTAAATGGAGAAGAACTCTTTAAAATTAAATTGCAACAAAACTAAATCCTTTCAAAATGGCACTACAGTGCAACTTAAGAAAATTAATTTCTTTTCAGTCACTCTTGACAGTGATCTCATCAGACTTTCTTCTAATCCAAGGAATCTTGGTGTCATCTTTGATTCCTCCCTTTCTTATTCCATCCACATAAACAACATTAAGAATCTTTCTTATTTTCACCTCTGTAACTTTTTCCATGTTCACTCATTCCTCACCTTTTCTAATGCTTAGACACTTGTCCATGGTTTTATCACATCCCGCATCAATTATTGTAACTCCCTACTAACAGGTGCCACTTCTAATCTTAAATCACATCTCCAGCTGATTCAAAACTCTGCTGCAAGAGTCCTAACATGAACCAGCAACAATGAGCACATAACACCCATCGTGCTTCAAATCCACTGGCTCCCTGTGTCTTACAGGATTGAGTATAAAATTCTATTATTAACTTACATTTCTTTAAATGGCCTTGCACCGGACTACATCAGTGACCTTCTCCATCACTATGTTCCTGTTCGCAGACCAAAGTCCTCTGATTTTGGCAATCCTGTTGTACCCCATACTAACCTGCATGCTATGGGTGACAAGTCCTTCAGTTGTATAGCACCCAGACTTTGGAACAACCTCCCGAAATTAATTAAATCAGCTAATTTAATTCATTTTTTTTAAAAAGCAACTTAAAACTCATCTGTTCAGGAAGGCTTTTAACTTAACCTAACATTCTGCCCCTTCTTTCAATTTACTTCTCTGTCCAGATGCTCAGGATAAATTATGTGTGTGTGTTATATCACAAATTATGTTATTTGTTCAGGCTTTTCTTTATTATTGAATTTAGTATTTTACTCTGGTTTATTGTCTTTTATTCTGTTTAGTATCCCCTGTATTTATCTGTTTAGTGTTATGTGCAGAAATATTTCTAAGCAATGTTACATATACCCTGCTGTTTAAATAAGCACCTTGATCATAGGAAAGGTGCTATACAAATAAAATGTATTATTATTATTATTATTGTTGTTATTATTATTAACAATTATTGTATTTGTTGCTTGGTCACAGAGGCTTCTGTGGATCCTTCAGTAATTTAACTTATTAAAATATTTACAACATTCAGCTTTGTCTTATTATATATCATATGCTCCATGTAGTTACTTATCTAGAAAGTTATTGCTTCTTGTAATATGTGAAATTGTCATTGTCATTGGTGCTATAAGCCTGTTTCCAGCTGAAGGGATGGACGAATTGACCCTGCTGTGTTCTCTGTACCCTTTAGTGTGTGTGCATGTGCAAAGTGAACTTTTCAGTTTAAAGATCAGACTTGAAGTTCATTGTACGTAATAAAATGAGGTCCGCCTGTTGTTTTTGCTTAAATAATGTTTGCACTTAATGTTCAAGTTTTTGCACATGTAAAGTCTAGCACTGTTTGCTCCCTTAAAGGTAGCATGGTAATCTGAAAAAAACAGAAAGGAGATCACTATCAGGAATGCATTGCTCACAAGACATTATGCTGCATCTTGATTTTCACCGACCACAGAAGAGGACCATGCTAAGTTTGAGCCAATAAGAACACCAATATGTACACCTTTCACTTTGTGGGAAAGAAGCCAGAAGTATTAGATTAGAGATTAGAGATCTCTGTGATGCTTCTGTTGAAATAAAGCACAAAGTTTAGGTTTGAAAGAAGAGGTATGTAGAAAATCATTCTTTCAATTCTTTGCTGACCTCATGCTAACCACTAAATATCTGACCACACTGTAGTTAGTGCTGCTACCAGATGTGTAGTGTTGTTTCTTGTCCTTTTTCACCTCAAAGCTGTTCAATTCTAAACTTGAGGTGTTAGCATTTCATAGCCAATATATTTTCTTGAGCAGCAGATAGTTGTGAGGCTCTCACTTTACTTAATGTTTCAATCTATATGGCTTTATTTTGTCAGATGATGACAATGCCAGAGGGTATCACAATGATCTGATTCAGATGAGACAGACCAGGCACCAGCATTCTATTATTTTGATTACCGTATATACTTGCGGATAAGTTCTCTCGTGGATAAGTCGGGACTTGATTTTACCATATCATTTCTGGTATTTTATAATGTTGGTCATATAAGTCGAATGCGGAAAACTCTTGCTATTGATTCAAGAGATTGCGATATGCTAACGCCCACCTGAGAGTGTAACCATGGAGCACACTGCCTTTTTCTTCTATGTGGGTATGGCAATGCGCTGTATCAGCACGTACTCCTAACCTCTCTCTCTCTCTCTTTCTCTCCCTCTGCTGTGCCTACGTGGCCGCATGGTAATACCTGAACTATTCCAAAGCAAAGTTTGCACTGTTGTGTGTTTTTTGTATCTCACACCCTCATACACCTTTATCGTAAGAGCATCCCTTATCTACGATGGAACGTTCGATCAGAAGAAAATATGAAGCTGGTTTTAAATTAAACGTTGTTGAAGTAGTGAAAGAAATTGGTAACTGTCCTGCTGCAAAAAAGTTCGATGCGTCTGAGAAACTGATGCGATATTGGAGGAGGCAAAAAGATGTAAAAAAAAATTTAAGTGTCACATTTTTGAATGGCCGTATACAGTAAGTTGTGGTTTGATTATATGATCGATTTTTCGGGTTTCAAGACTTATACGTGAGTATATACAGTATTTTGTGACGTGAAAGGTGCATAAACTTGCATGTTTTGTTAGTCAAAAGCAAAAGAGGGACAGATTTAATTAGGCAAGTTAATGTTTATGTTTGAGAAGCATGCACACATATAGGAAAATTCTTGTATGACCCCACCAAAATTTTCATGCTGAAAACACCACTGATTGCTGGCTCTCACAGTTGACGGCTCGTCACTTCCTGTTATGTAACTTAATAAACTTAATTGTTTTTGTTCCTTTGGTTTTCTCCATAAGTAATGGTATTCATAACAATCTTGTCTTTGATTTTCAGGTATATGAGTGATAAATTGGGAGCCAGCAGTGACCTTAGGGCCCTTAAGATTCACCACCTAATTCCTGACTTTTAGACCTTGTAACTGGTAAATGGAGTTAACAGGTTTGGCTTCTCTCTGTAAGTCAAAACATAATTTTCATCCCTAAACACCATTTAAAGGACACTGTCATACAATTAAAAGCAAGTAATAACAGGGATAAGTCCTACAGTCTTCTAGCACTGTCATGAAGAGTCTGCCCTTTTCTTCTGTGCTCAATTAAGGAATGATCTTAGCTCAATCATTCTCTTCATTTATATGGGTCTTTTACAGTTTGAAATTCAGCTTTCAGCCATTTGGGCAGCTCAGTCAAAGTAGTCATCAATCACCTTTACTAATAACATTTCCTCTTTTTCTTATTCTTATCCTAATAAAATGAAACACAATACAACACTAATGCAATTACAAATCCCATATTAAAAAGACATGCTAGCTTTTTTCTTTGCTCACTTTTTTCATTTCATGTACTTTGTCAAAGTTAAGCAGAAACGATCTAATGTTCATTTAAGACTCAGGATGTTCCTTTGTTTGTTTCAGTAAATGTCTCTTTACCGTTTTTTTTTTTGCCTTTTTAGGCCTTGAGTATTACCAGCCACTTTTAAGCAGATTCAGTTCTTAGGCCTTCTTTTGATAGTGCCTTACTATAGAAAGCTTCAACCTTCTCTGGAGAACAACTTTCTGGTTCCAGTGCTAGTGGGAGGTGACCCTAACTAAACTAAATGACTATTGATCTATAGCTTTCACGTCACATTACAAACCCTAGCATGGTGTTTACTCAATCTACTGTACCTCAGATCCCTGGTGGAAAAGGTAGTGGAGCAGTTTACCTGTCGGACAAATGGCTGGACAAAACCATTATCTATCTACAACTTTCATCTGAATGACAAAGAAGGCTATTTCAGGATCATTTTTAGGCTTATCAAGCACCTTGAATAGTATCTTGGATTACTCACTACTTGACAGGCAGGCTCTGTAGTCGAGGCTGCAAAACTATGTATTTGTAAGAATGGAAAATTAAGAATACTGAAGTAGCATAGAACAATCCTTTGCTCCTTTTCAATTCACCCTAAACACATTTCTGAAACATACTGCCTGTAGGGGTTTTTGAATGACTCTGAATTATGAAGTGTATAAGTGGTTAACAGTAGCATCTATTAAAGTCTATTAAAGTCCTACTGAATGGGACAGAAGAATGGCAGAAAACTTTTTTGAGTCTTCTTTTATGTTTATTTTGGGCAGATCATAAGGATACTGCAGATGTTCAAACCAATTCAAATTCAAACCTGAAGCTAAATCAAAACCAAAATCTGAATCTAATTTTATGTTGCCCTAGTGCATGGCTCTAGCAAAGTCTTTATTTTCAAAAAGCGCATACATTTCTTTAATCATGAAGCCAGATTATATAACATGACCAGGCATGATGTCACATGTCACATAAAACATGCATTATGTGCCTGACAACCACGTAGCAGCACAGCAACCAGGCACACAAAATGTTGGTGGCAAAGAATTCCAGAAACACAAAACCAGGGCAGATTTACAAATAAATACAAAAAACAGTTGTGCCCACTCACTCAAATACAAAAAAAATGGCAGTGCCCATGGAAAAAACCACAAAATGCCCCCAACAATGACATTACAAACAAACAAAAGTAGAAAATTATTTATATAGAGTAGGAATACAGAGGACTGAGTGGTGCAGGTTTAACCATTTGATGCTTAACATTAACAGAACACGAGAAATAGTGGTGGGCTTCAGGAAGATAATAGTCTCCCTAACTCCCTAATTATTATCCAGGAAGGTGTATGTATATATGCATGTGTGTATGAGCACATAATTATCTAGATGCATTTGGCAAAATAAGGCTGAAAACACACAAAAAAAACATACATAAAGGGCCACAATTTACAGCATTTTATGAACTCTCAAGCCCTTTGGAACTTGTGTTACATTTTTGTGTAAAGTGTATGTGGTTGCAGTTGTGCTCTTTCATGTAGTTGTATGTTTGGGAAGCAGCATGGGGGGGATGCCAACAGACTTAACAGGCTAAGGCTGAAGCATCAGGCAGAAAGGCTGGTTCTGTTCATTCATTTACAAATGAGAATTACTAAGCAATAGGCACTAGTGCAAATAATGAGTTTAAATATGATCTGTTAATTCATATCCATTCTCATCTGTGTGCTCATCATCAAGTGGCTTATTCAATAAAAGAAGCATTGTGAAAGTAATAAAGCAGACAAATCATAAAAAATAAGCTTACAAAAACTAACAGCCCCCTGCAAATTAATCACAAAATATCTTTGTTAACTTGCATTGATAAAAACAATGGCACAGAAAATATAGAAACAGAACTAACATACTAAATTAAACTGGTAATCTGTTTACAGGTCAGAATTGGCCCCTGAATAATAAAGTGGTAGGACTATAAAACAGACTGCATAATGGAGTCCCACACATAACAAATTCCAGACAATAGAACTATGAAAAATAACGTGTATTATGACAGATCCATAAAAAAGAATGTTAGGTTAAAATAAATTAATTGTTTATTTTGCACAGATATAACATCAAGCATCCTACCCCAATATATTGCTGTTTTAACAGGTCAAATACAAAATCTATTAAATTAACATATCCAAATTAAAGGGCCAAGCTACACTCACTGTCCTAATTTGACCTTTTGCACACTATAAAGTTATATCTGTTGTTCTCACTAAATTCTCTGTCCTTTAATAAACAAAGTTCAAGTAGAAAATGCATCAGCTACTAATTTTTATACAATATCAGAAGCACTTACTGTGCTTAAACTTAAACTCTTTAAAGGATGCTCATTATTGCATGTTTAGAACACAAGTCTATTCAGTTAATATATTCTGTATTTTTACTAACCTTTGGCTAAAAAAGTTGCATGTGTGTAGTACTAGGGTGTTGTACCGTGTTAGCCATTGTGAATGTGTTGAGAAGTCAAGCAAAATGACACCTTTTATTGGCTAACTAAAAAGATAACAATATGCAAGCTTTCGAGGCAGCTCAGGCATCTTCTTCAGGAAGGAAGATCATAAAGAATTTATTTCCTTAAGTATACTTTTAGGTATTAGGTATTTATCACTTATTTACTGTTTGGTATTGCACATTTATAATACTATCAACTCTGCCATTTTATGGCTTGGTTGCTTCTATGGTGCCATGTGTTGCTGGGGGTGTTTTCTATGTCTGTGTGACTTTGTGGTTGTCATCTTATTTAAGAACAAAGCTCATATTCATTAATTGTCTATTATATTAAAAAATCCTGAGATGAGATGAGACTTTGGCCATGAGATTTTTTCAAGTCGCGTCCTCCTCTAAACCATATTCAACCACACACACGGTCCTCTCACCTCTCATTCGTGTGAAAGCTTTTGACAGACACAGTTCCTACTCTCTCAGCTCTTATAAATTTTAACGTTTTCCTCACAGTTCCTGATCTCTCAGATCTTATAAATTTTAACGTTTTCCTCACTTTAAGTTCCCAATTAAAGAAGACGTATTATGTCCAAATCTTATTGAAGAATTTCATCACGAAGGGTTATCAACAGAAGAAATGAGTACACGGGCAATCCTAGCACAGAGAAACAATAAAGTCAAACAAACTTATGCCAAAATTGTTGATCAGTTTCATGGCAAATTGGTTAAATGCATATCAATAGACTATGTTGAAACAGTTGGTGGTGATCGTGCAGAAGATGAAAACATCAACTTACAATAACCCGAAGAATATCTACAACCATTAACACCATCTGGTTTTCCACCGCACGAATTACTGTAGAAAGAAGGATGTATCCAAGAAAGGTAATGTAGTACATCTTTCACAGATAACATTAGACAACAAAGGAGATCTTGATATGCCATTCGTATTAAAATGTTATCAGTTTCCCGTTAGAATAGCTTTGCCAAAGACAATTAACAAATCTCAGAGTCAAAAATTCAAAAAAGTCATTTTATTTATAAGAGGGAAAGAAACGAAATTCAATCACAGGCAGTTATATGTTGTGCTGTCATGATGAAAGTCCAAACACAGAATCAAAATTCAATACAATATTGATGAAAATTGAATTCAAAACATTGTTTTTACTGAAATTTTCAAGTAAAAGTGTAAGTTTAAAATGTATTTGTGTGTTAATTTCAAAGTCAAACAGAACAAAATTGTATTAGGCAACGAATAACTCTAACGCAACAAGAAACATAATTTTCTTTCAAATGTTTACGTTTTACTTTTTTTAATATGGTTAATTACTCACTGTAATGTAAAATAGTTAGTTATATTATGCATATGTAACAGTTCTCATGAAAATAACAATCTGTTTAAATTGTACATCCGCATACCCATATGCGAGTGGTAGAACTGCAAAGAGGCTAGCGCATAGCGCAGGCCCGCAGGTTGGCAAGCAAAGTGAGCAGGGGGCCAAGACCGCCTAGTAATAATAATAATAATAATATATTTTATTTATATAGCACCTTTCTCATGCTCGAGGTACTTGTTTCTATAAATCATATCAAGATTTTTTGACTTTTCATTTTGACTCCAAGTCTGTTTCCTCTTCATTAATTCTACTTTTTATGCCCTGATTAAAACAGTTATGATGAGAGCTATGTGGTGATCTTTTTATTTTAATGCAGGCTTACACTTTCAGATGCAAAGAGTTAAAGGAAGCCTATTGGTCAGGACAGCTTATCATAGGGGCATTCTTCTTGAGAATATTAAAAGGCATCGGCTTTTTCTTTTTCTTAAGCAGCCTTTGAGCTTTGTAGGCTGTAGTTAGATGTTTTATCATTTTGTACATATTGAAATCTTTGTTTTCTAAGTATATGCAAGGAGACATGGATTTTTCAGAAACTGTGTTCTTATCTAACAAAACACACATTTTTTCTCCTAATTGGTTACCAGGAGGCACATGATCAGCTGCTCACTCTTTCCATTGTTAAGTTCTCCTTGTATATTTAAGGGCAACTGGAAACTTCTAGCAGAAAGAGTTTTTAATATACATCATCTAGATTTAAGGAAAATGTTTTATTCTACAACAAACCAAACATATATGCAAATATGCATTTGTAGAGCTGTTTTGTGTCTGAAAAGCAATTAGGCTTACGGTCCACTGTCACGTATACATATTAATTTAGATATTATATTATTCTCATCCTAGGAGAAATGTTAATGATTAAATGTGTTACCACTGGTATGGTGTGTTCATCATAAAATAGCTCTTTTAACAGAACATTCGCAAACTGAATAAAAGCATTTTGATGGATTGTGAAGCTCTAATCCACACTATCTTGCAAAACATTTTGTTACTTCCTCTAGAAAAGTTCAACATACACTGATAGGAATTTTTGATGCAGCAGATAATAGGAATAGGGAGCAGAACCTCTAATTAAACAGCATGTCCCATTAAGCACAAGAATTACCTCCTCATTAAGAAACTGGTTTGGAGCAAAAATCATCAGCCACTACGGTAAACAGGATTGGCCACTTAGTTCAGTAGACAAAGAAGACAATTTTACAAGATGGGACTATTTATGTGTGTGCATTTATTTATGAGTTTTTAATTTATGCCTCCCTCAAAGACAAATTACTTGATATCTATAAACATAGTATCATAAAGATAATTTCACTATACTGGTTCAGTTTTAAATATTTCTTTCAATATTACAGACTCCTTCTTAATGCTACCATATAAATCTGGAAGTCTATGGAAAACTTCCAGAAAAAGTCTCTGCACCATCCAAAAGCTTGCAGCATGCCTTCATTCTGCTTTGGAAAATCTCCTCTCTTTAAGTCATTTGGTGAAGCTTTCCCAGTCCTAACTTTGAAAATTGAGATGAAACCTTCCCAGCTTTTATTGCATTTTATCAATTTTCACCTCTTATTTTAATCTTTATCCTTCCACTGTACTCAACTAATGATTTTATCATACTGTGTATTAGGTGGAGGAGTTTCACTGTGAATGTGCTTGCTATAAAAGGTTTACATAAAAGAAATGTTTATTGATCCATTGGTGATCCTACCTTTATTTCCCTGGTTACACTTCAAGTAATGCATTTTCTGTTCCTCATATTTTTAATCACTGGTGTGCAACAACTTATAATAATTTCCGTGCTTAAATAGAAAAAAGTGAGAATGTGGAATCAAAAACAAAAAAAGGATGAAGGTCGTCCATTCTGTGTCCTATGCAGAATACAGCTTGAAGGAGGAAACACAAAAGTCAGTAATTTTTCATTCCCCTGCTGGTGCTGTTCACATGGTCCCAACTTGTTAAAAACAACCAACCCCCCCCACCCCCCCCCCCCCCCCCCCCCCCATGTAGTTTTTGCATTTGAATTAGAAGAGTGAAAACAGCATAATTAAGCCAGTGCTTGTTTGTCCATTTGTTCTTAATAATACCTTATATATGAACAAAATATACAGTATTTTCAAAACTGGCAGACCAAACTGAACTGGCTTGTGTTCCTAAAACACTGCAATCTACTTAAAATCTCTTCATTAAATGTTTCTTAGGGGGTGAAATAAAAATGTATTCTGCTTGACAGGTAAAAGCCATTAATCAGTGCTGTACCTGCAACTCAGAATGATATTCAACTGTGAAAGAGTGTGGTAGTTGAAGTACTCTCTCTGCTGGGGTGCGGTATCTGATTTCCTGCTTTAAGTACCCAAATTGGAGTGATCGTCAGCACACCTGCGATGTGCTTGCTCTGCAGCCACAGTTGTCAAAGCTTGTAAGGGCATCCAGCTGTGAAGTAAACCGGGCAGAGAAAGTGCTGCATACATATGAGTTCTGAGCGCCACACAACAGCTGAAGAAGCTCTTGATCTCTCTACTATATTATGTACAGTTTCTGATCTCCATCTTTAGGGGTCGTCTTTACTGGTGCTGTAGCCCTGTGAACCTTTGACATAATGTGTGAATACCAAGCACAGCTGTTCACTGCTCTGCTTAACTAAACATGCTGGCAGCCGAGCCTCAAAATCCAGCGTTTGAATGAATGCCTGCATTGTGTCTATTCACACTGTCCTGTAAGACTGGATAATTGTTTTTGCAAAACTGCTCAGCAGCTGAAAGCATAATTTCATGACTGATAAAGCATGCTGCAAATATAGATTTGATATTAACTGACACATATAAAAACATTCTTTTAGATATGGAACCTTTCTAAAGTGAACCTAAGTGACTTTAATGGTAGAAATCTATAGTATTGTAGTTCTCTGTGTGTGTACAGGTATATATATATATATATATATATATATATATAAGAAAAGTCGCTGTATTGCGCCCTACCCGACACAGATTGACACGGGAAACACGTATAAAATAAACTGTTTTTATTTTTCTTCAGCTGAAGGGCACGTCTTCCCTGTAATCCCTGCAGCCACAACACAGTCCCAAACAGTAGCACGCCAGTAAAGCAAAAAGCACTTCTCTCTCTTCCACCACCACTCCTCCTCAGCAAGCTTTGTCCACCTCCACCTGACTCTGGCCTCTGAGTGGTGGTCACTGGCTCTCTTTTATCAGGCACCCGGAAGTACTCCAGGTGGTTGATTGCCGACATCCAGCTGCACTTCCGGGTAAGGTGAAACCAGTGCCCAAAAGGGGCCAGCCGCTCCTGTTGCCGCACCCCCTCGTGGCACCTGCAAAATCCCACAGAGCTGCACAGAACTCCAACATCCATGAAGCCTTGGGGGAGTCTGAGGTACCACTGCAACCCAGGGAGACTGCCATTTAGCATCCAGGGGGAGATACTGGGTTTCCCACCTTGTGGTGAAGGGGCGTCCCAGCCAGGCATGGGCCCCGGCCATCCGTCACAATATATATATATATATATATATACAGTATATATAGTGGACCATCGGGGAGCATACAGCTGCCCAAACCCTGACACAGACAGGCAGAACATGAGTTGTCACACAGCACACCTTTATTTACAGCTGGGGAGTGCTTTTCTCTGCTCCCCACCAGCACAGTACATAAAGCACAGCACAGTTCTCTTTTCCTTCTCTCTTCTCTCTGCCTCCACTCCTCTCCCAGCAAGCTTTGTCCACTCCCTCACAACTCTGGCTCCCCAAATGGAGTGAGGGGACTGCTTTTATTCAGGTCCTGGGAGTGTCCCAGGTGGCTCATTAAGATTACCTGGAATCACTCCCTGGTGTGGTAGAATTCCACTATAGGGCTCTGCAGCTTCCCCTGGTGGCCCCCACGGAACCCAGCAGGGCTGTACTAAACTCCAGCTCCCAGCATGCCCTGCGGGAATCCATGGTGCCACAGCTGCCCAGGAGGGCAGCCATCTAGCATCCCAGGTGAGGTATTGCCTCACCAATGGCCTTTTCCCCGATCCTTCCATTCTGTTGGTGTCCCAGCCAGGTAATAGCTGTGGCCGCCCGTCACATAATATATATATATATACATGTTATATACACACGTTACATATATAAGTTATATATATTGTGAAGGATTGCCGGCTTTCTACTCCGGCCCTCACCCCCAGGCCGCCAGGAGGAGCTCTCCCAGCAGTGTGGACGTGCCCCGAATTCCAGCAGGGCATCATGGACTCTGTAGTTTATATGCACAGCCCTGCTGGATACCATGGGGGCCACCAGGAGTCGCTGTAGGGAGGCTGTCGGACTCTTACGTGCCCTATAACCCGGAGGTGCGTCATGATCACATGACAGGAAACGACGTGCCTCCGGGGTGAAGAAGAGTTTTTATATGACCCGGAAGTGTTCCTAGTCACGTGGACAGAGAGGGCGAAACACTTCCGGATCAAGGACTATAAAAGGACTATGGGAAATCCCAGACGTCGAGCTGAGCTGGGTGGAAGGGTGGCAACGTGTCTGGGAGTGGAGGATTGGTTATTGTTGGTTGTATTATTGATTATTATTGAGTATTGTGGAGTGGAGGGTGCTTTGTGCACTATTATTATTATTATTATTAATAATAAAACTATCATTTGGACTTTTATCTGGTGTCTGACGTCTAGTCTGAGGGTTCAAGGGGTCACAGAGACCTTTAATCTATCACAATATATATGTTATGCATAGTAAATGACCAAGAGAGACACAAAAAAGGTTTGATGTTTCACCACATATATTCACAATTCCAGGGAAGAAAAAAAAAAAACACAATGTAATCAATTAATGCTCAAGGGAGCCGAGTAATCTTTTTAGATTGAGTCAAGGACGGGTTGGTGACTGGTGAAAATTGGCTGCTTTTATAGAGGATGAGGAGGAAGGGGTGTGTCCAAGGGGGTGGAACCGGACGTGATGTCAATGCTAGAGTGTGTTCTGGAAGCAGAGGTGGAGTTAGTCAGGCTTCTGTTCGGAGGATCTGGAGGAGAAAGAGAAAAGGTGTTAGTGCACTCAGTCAATCCCTGCTCTGGCTTACCATGTCCAGCAAGTCTATTGATTGCCTCCCATGCACTTGTGTGTGACTATATTTGTGTGTATGTGCATGTGTATACTACAGTATATATGAGTTGACGCATGTTTCACCCTATTTAGGGCTCATCACGTGTACACACTTTTTCTTCCCCTTGCGGGGATCAAACATTGGATGTCAGTACCCAAGGCAAAGCCTCAAACGTTGTGCCACAGTGGCTGGTGCACTTGATAGGATTAGGGTAAAATACGTGTTGTGTGCTCTGTATTATTTGGCAGGTACTATATAATATGTCTATGATCTGCTTCTCGCAACTGAGAGAGCATAGCGGAGATCTGTTGACTGGCTGACCAACCACAAGCGTTACCTGGTAGGCAACCACACCCAAATATCAGACTGTGATCATATACAGTCGACCCTCGATATACGATCGGCCTAACATGCGAGCAACCTGGTTTTACCAAAATTTTTGTTTTGAATTACAACCAATGTCTTGAGTTACGACCCGAATGCGGTCACGTGTATCCACTTGTGCGATTGTAAACAAACAGCCGAGAGCGTTCGTAAGTGTCAGTTGGAGCCCAGATACTTGTGTTTGTGGACATAATTTCGGTCAGTGCAGTGATTTATATCATTTATTTCGATAATTGCTATCAAAATGGCCCCAAAAAAGCTAGAAAAGAAGCTAAGGAAGGAAGAGAAGGTAATGAAGGTAAAGAAAGCGATCACAATCAAAACAAAGAAGGAAATTGTGCGGAAATATGAGAGTGCCGTTCATATGACCGATCTTGCTAATATGTACAGCATCTCGACAATTTTACAAAGAAAAGATAACCACCTTCCATTTCATTCTCCTCCTCCTCCCTTCCTGCAAGCCAAAGATGTCAACTTAAATGGTGAGTATAGCATGAAATTGTTGTTTCTGGTAGGCTAGGCACTTTTTATAATTTTTTGGTTAGTACATTAGAAAAATTATTGGTGTTTTTGGTAAATTATGCACATTATACAACCCTTTCTTATTATGAAAAGGTTAAGTAAGTGTTGCCGTGGGAGGTTCAGAACGCATTATGGGTATTATTTCTTATGGGAAAAATAGTCTTGACTTACAACCAACTTGAGTTACAACCAGCCCTTGCAAATGAATTGAGTTCGTAAGTTAAGGGTCCACTGTATATATATATATAACTTTTAACCACAAGGAGGCGTCACTAAGCCCCAAACCACAGGCACAATGTACCCAACATAGTAACACAATTTTAAGTTCAAATAAAGAGTTTTTATTTATAACCAGTACTTTTCAAAATAAGCACCAACCAAGGCACACAAGTATAACCATAAAATTCTCTTTCTCCCTTCATCCCACTGATGAGTGTCGCCCACTGCCTCCCAGTTCCTTTTATCTCAGACCTGAGAGTAATTCCAGTTCTAGGTCATGGCTTGTTGGAAACACTTCTAGGTCAGGAGAAAGTCCCACAAAGTTGGAATTTTAAACTCCTGCAGCACCTCTGGCTCTATCCACAGAACCAAACAGAGCTGTACTGCTGGACTGCAGTTCCCAGCATGCTTTGTGAGTAAATGAATGGATACAGAAGCCCAGGGATACCGCCATTTATGTATTGGAGGAGAAACTATTCATCCTGAAACCTAATGGCAGTCAAGGTGCCGTTGTCTAGCCTGTAGAGGTCTGTGCGTCCCTCCATGGATATGCCTCCCCAGACCATCACTGACCTACCACCAAAACCGGTTGTGCCGAATGATGTTACAGGCAGCATAATGTTCTCCACGGCTTCTCCAGACCCTTTCACGTCTGTCACATGAGCTCAGGGTGAACCTGCTCTCATCTGTGAAAAGCACTGGATGCTAGTTGTGGACCTGCAAATTCTGGTATTCTATGGCAAATGCCAATCAAGCTCCATAGTTCCAGGCAATGAGCACAGGGCCCACAAGAGGATGTTGGGCTCTCAGGCCACCCTCATGAAGTCTGTTTCTGATTGTTTGGTCAGAGGCATTCACATCAGTGGCCTGCTGGAGGTCATTTTGTAGGACTCTGGCAGTGCTCATCCTGTTCCTCCTTGCCCAAAGGAGCAGATCCCGGTCCTGCTGACGGGTTAAGAACCTTTTACGGCCCTGTCCAGCTCTCCTAGAGTAACTGCCTGTCTCCTGGAATCTCCTCCATGCCCTTGAGATTGAGCTGGAAGACACAGCAAACCTTCTGGCAATGGCATATATTGATGTGCCATCCTGGAGAAGTTGGACTACCTGTGCAACCTCTGTAGTGTCCAGGTATTGCCTCATACTACCAAGTAGTGACACTGACCATAGCCAAATGCAAAACTAGTGAGAAAACAGTTGGAAAAATGAGGAGGGAAAAATGTCAATGCCCTCCATCTGTTAAACGATTCCTGTTTTGGAGGTTGTCTCATTGTTGCCCCTCTAGTGCACCTGTTGTTAATTTCATTAACACCAAAGCAGCTGAAATTGATTAACAACTCCCTCTACTACTTAACTGACCAGAGCAATAGTACAGAAGGTTCATTGAATTGATGCTATACTTTGATTAAAAAGTGTTCCTTTAATTTTTTTGAGCAATATATATATTGTATATTGAGCAACATGTATATGTATATGTATATTTTTTTAAATTTATCATACTGGAGATCAAGCAGTCTATGTCACTAACTCAAGGAAACACAGTGATCTGAACCAGCTAACTTAAACTTTAAAACATTATCAATGAGACCATGCAGTCTTACAAAATGGACTATAGTAAGGAATTCAGGCACCAGTTTAGTCTGGGTTATCTTGAATGGTGAAGAATGTTTAGTAAAGTTTGTGTTAATCCAGAAAATGGAAAAAATGCTAAAGTACCTGATACCATGAAGCTCACAGTAAATCAAATTAATAAAACGCTAAAAGCCTGCACAACTGTGACAGCAAGTGGCCAGCATTAGGCGTCCATGCGGGAAGCTAAAAAGAAGCCATCCCCGTTCATTATCAAAGCGAGCGGTCAGAAGCATTTGCAGCTCTCTTATACATTATGCGAGTGTGCATGCAGGGTTAGAGAGGAGAGGTCCCATGAGACAAATACATTGGCTTCAAATGTGAACTAACTCTTCTCTGTGAATTCCCTGCTTTGCACAGGAAGTCAACAAAGTTAATGGTTTTCAATTAATTCTCTCACACACCACTGGCTTAATTGCAGAGCAGTTAGTTCTCTGGTGCTTTGCTCAGCTTGCAGAGTTTAAAAAAAAGTCCCTGATAAAACTGCACAGTTTGGTACTTGATCACATTCATTCAAGTAGTAAATACCAGCTTTCTTCATTTTTTGGAAAATGTATTCATAAAATTTTGTTGCATGCATTGTTAAAATTTAAGCTGCACTAAATTATAGTGAAATCACTCTGCAGAATGTTGATACAAATACAATATATCCTTGACATTAAGGGAAGGAAACTCATTTAGTACATATTAAAATGGCTTAATTTTAAACATTTATGTAACTTACAAACTTGCCTAGAATTTGGCCCCTCAGTGACTAGCACTTAAACAGGTCAGCATCTTTATTATTGCTTAAGTTGCAGCCTTCAAAAAGTGCTGTGGAAATGTGAACTAACGTTTAAATTTACAACACAGTCCAGCTTCTAAGCTGATATGGAGTGAAAATCCTTGTATTGGCCAGAAAAAGTGTTATCTCTATTTATAATAATGGCTAACTAATGATACTCTATTAGGCACCTAACAAGCTTGATATACTGATTGGTCTCCTCTTATATGTCAAACTTTTTATTTTCTCATATTCGTATACAGGTATGTTACTCAGAAATGTTCCAAGAATGACATGAAGAATAAAGAATAAAGTTTTAAAAAGTAATGTCCATTTAGGCCAACACAAACCAGCAATTCCTACTTAGCTAATTGTTCCTCAAATACATCATATTCTTTCTTTCTTGTTACATTATGAATAACGAGAATTAAGCAACAAGGAGATTTGGGGGACCACTGTGGCAAATTCCAATTGAATGGCGTCAAAACAAAGAAAAATGAAAAGGCACATCAAGTGTGTAAAATAATGGCTAGTGCTTCTGAATTGTAGCTCCGTCACTATCAGTTGGGGTCTGAACGCTCACTTCCAGGTGCCTATCTTAGTTGTAAGGACTGGTGAGGAAATTAAGACACTGGCTGTTGTCCCTCTGTACTGCGGATGGAAAATAAGACTAAGTTTTCAACAGCTAACATGGATTATAGCTACAGATATACATGGATTTTAGGTGTTGTCAATGCTTTAATTCATTCATCGATGAAATATCACACATTTTTGGACCTTGTGTTTTACATATCAGAGAGTAAAGTCCTTATTGTGAAAGCTTGTCTGCCATGCTCCTTTTGTTTGTTTGCTATTAAAATCCTTAGAATTTGGAGTTCCCAATATTCTGCTTCAGACTCCATGTCTAAAATATTGGATTCTAAAATCTTCTTTTATTTGCACTGCTATGGAATGTACTTTACTGTGCATGCATCTGGTAGTAACCAGGCTTGTTTACCAGATGGACATAGTTCATGTAATGCCATCTCCAATGTGGCAGCTGGCACGTGGTACCTGGAGCTGGTCCAGTAAACTATTTCATCCAGGTAAATAAATAAAATTTAATTAGATAACTTCTTCAATACACCACTGTTGGGATATTACATGCCATAATTCGCACACCTTCAATTCACAGGGAGTGTAAAGGTATTCTTCTTCTGGACTAGCAAGTTAAATTTAATGTATCACTAAGAACTGACTGAAATATGGCACTACTCGGCCCAAGATGTATGTGATGGACTCTTTATTGCTTATCAATGTATCGGAATACTTATGCAGGTTACATATCAATTTTCCATAATTAACATTGTATTTCAGGATAGTAAACTCCTCATTGGTTTGGCTCCCTGCCCAGGATTGGTTCCTGCCTTGTGCCCTGTGTTGGCTGGGATTGGCTCCAGCAGACCCCCATGACCCTGTGTTCAGATTCAGCATGTTGGGAAATGGATGGATGGATAAACTCCTCATTCCTCTGATGATAATTTAGTCCTTTATCTTCCTTCTCCCTGGAACTAAGGAAATACCGTTGGTATAAGGCATAAAAAATTCTGAGAAGATAACTTTGTTCTATTCATAATGCGGTTGTATTTAATTATTTAAGCATTTAATAAAACCCTTGGAGAAAACCTGTATTTACAGAATATATGTCAGTAAATAATATAAAACTCCAAAAACTGAAAACAAACAACATTACAATGACACTTAATAACATGTTAATCAACACATACTTAGTAAAATATAATTAATGGATTTAATCAAGTTGGAGCTATGCAAATCACATGCTGTATTTAGAGTAGTAAATATTTATTATTGGTACCTGTGATATTCAGTTGTTTCTGCTGCCAGTTTGTTCTTACCCAGTGCTCACTTCACACACTGTCATGATTCTGTATGTGTGCCAGTCTTCTTGTGATTCTGTGTCTACTTGTACTTCGCTGTTCTACCATTCGTATTACCCTGGTAGCTGTTTGGTGCGTAATTTCTCCTGAACCTGGTAAATAATGAGATCATGTTCAGTGCAAAGAACTGGCTATGTAAACATACCAACACATGCCCATGTTCTGCCTTTGGACATGACACTGGCATCCAAGTCAGTGCTGAAAGTATAGTGAATATTTATTAGTGTATTGATCATTTATAATTTTGATGTATGTTTAAGAAAGTATTATAAAAGGTGCAATGGTAATTATGTGTAACCAAGACTGGGTAAGTTGCAATGTGCTATTAACTGGATCTGGTCTTAGTATGGATTTGCATTAACGAGACTAACTTTCTGGTTTAGCACTGCTACAGTGTGCCTAGACCTACTGTATGTACTTTGATGCAGCAGATCAAGACTAAGACTAAGTGCAATGTGCTTCTTGGAGCTGGAGAAAGTTAACAAAGTTGCATACTAACTTAGTCCACCTCATGAACAGGATTAGTGGCAGACTGTCATGGACATGAAAAAGCACAAATACAGCAAAACAAATTTGGAAATCATAGTTTAAGAGCTGAATAACCTATCTGTGATGTTTTATAAGTGTTATAAAGACCAAAAGAAGCCTTTGTTCAGGTCTTATTATATAACAGTAAATTAATAATACAGGGAGAATCTAAAGGGCAGGGCCTCCGAGTTATGATGTGTTAATAATGAAGCAATAGAAACTAAATACAAAGCATAACTTGATAGACATGTAAACGATCCAATCACATTCGGTGTTGCTAATCGTCACCTTCTTCTTGCAAACACAGATCGACACGGTGCTCCATATTGGCAAAGGTATCCGCAAGCATTGTAGGAGTGATGGCAGCAATTTTCTATTCAATGTTTCACTGTAATTGTTCCAGTGTACAAGGCTTGTTCCTTTACACTTTTCCTTTCAGCACTCCCCAAAGGAAGAAATTGCGGAGATGACAGGTACAGGGAATGAGGTGACCATAGTCCCTTTGAAATGACCCGATTGCCAGCTGCGAGCTGACGTGTGACAGGTTGCCCCATCTGGTTAGAAAAATCCTTCGCTCACCGCACAGTCATCCAGTTCATTCACAAATAAGTCAATGTACTCATTTGTACATTTATCCAGGAATGCTTTACAGTAATCCCTCGCTATATCGCGCTTCGCCTTTCGCGGCTTCACTCCATCGCGGATTTTATATGTAAGCATATTTAAATATATATCGCGGATTTTTCGCTGCTTCGCGGGTTTCTGCGGACAATGGGTCTTTTAATTTCTGGTACATGCTTCCTCAGTTGGTTTGCCCAGTTGATTTCATACAAGGGACGCTATTGGCAGATGGCTGAGAAGCTACCCAGCTTACTTTTCTTTCTCTCTCTCTCTTGCGCTGACTATCTGTGATCCTGACGTAGGGGGTGTGAGCAGGGGGGCTGTTCGCACACCTAGACGATACTGACGCTCGTCTAAAAATGCTGAAAGATTATCTTCACGTTGCTACCTTCTGTGTGCAGCTTTTAAGTATGCTGTGCTTCGCATACTTAAAAGCTCAAAGGGCACGTATTGATTTTTTTTATCTCTCTCTCTCTCTCTCTCTCTGCTCCTGACGGAGGGGGTGTGAGCTGCCGCCTTCAACAGCTTTGTGCCGCAGTGCTTCGCATACTTACAAGCCAAACAGCCCTATTGAATTGTTTGCTCCTTTGAAGAGGAAGATATGTTTGCATTCTTTTAATTGTGAGACTGAACTGTCATCTCTGTCTTGTCATGGAGCACAGTTTAAACTTTTGAAAAAGAGACAAATGTTTGTTTGCAGTGTTTGAATAACGTTCCTGTCTCTCTACAACCTCCTGTGTTTCTGCGCAAATCTGTGACCCAAGCATGACAATATAAAAATAACTATATAAACATATGGTTTCTACTTCGCGGATTTTCTTATTTCGCGGGTGGCTCTGGAACGCAACCCCCGCGATGGAGGAGGGATTACTGTAATCTTTATTTCGTTTGGGTTGCTTCATTATTAAGACAGTGTCACACACATGCACATGGAAGGCAGCTAGAGGGCTTACTTAATAGTAGTACCATGCCAGACCAGGGGGTGGCAAGCTGCACTAACTTTCTCTCTCCGTCCTCTGCAGACTATCCTGGGGAAATCCCACTAGGTGACAGTGCTATTGATGACGTCACTTCCTGTACCGGGGGGCTATTTAGTGATGTTACTTCCGGCACCAGCACCATTGATGATGTCACTTTCCGGTCCTGAAGATGGCACTTCTGGTTCTGGTGCTCCAGATGGCGCCACTTCCAGTCGTGATGACATCACTTCCAGTTCCAGTACAGATGATGTCACTTCTGGTCACGGCCTTTAAAAACCAACATTTTACCAAACTAAAGTCTGTTCTGTTTTGGACACAAACCTGTGAACATCTCGATCAAAGCAACCCATTTTGCAGCCAAGGCACAATATACGGGTGGCTACCCCAAACCTTTTGATGTCTGTGGTTTGCTTTTGTGACAACACTAACACATCACAACTCAGGGCCACACACTGGACATGTTTCTTCTTACAGAAACATGGCAACAACCTGGTGACTATTTACATTTAAACTTGCTGTCTCCCCCAGGCTATAGCCACATATCTAAACCCAGGTTAACAGGAAAAGGGGGTGGTCTGGCTGTGGTTTATAGATCTACTTTCACAATGAAGGAACTCTCCTTTTTTGAAGTGACATCTTTTGTATATATTGCTGTTAAAATGGTTTCCTCATCGCCTGTACTGCTGTTGTTTGTTTATCGCCCTCCCAAATCTGTGGTGAACTTTCTGTCTGAATTTAATGAACTTTTCACTGTAATCTCATCTCTTTGCCCTGCTGTAATTTTACTTGGTGATTTTAATATTCATGTTGATATCAACTGCACTCTTATAGCTGAATTTATCTCAACTTTGGATTGTTTTGACCTGACACAGCATGTGGATTTCCCCACTCATACTCAAGGTAATATTCTTGATTTGCTTTGTTCAAATGGCTTGAATAATGTCTCTGTCTCAGGTGCACTCTCTGATATTTCTGATCATAAGATTATTGAATGTAACTTTAGCATTATTACCACTACATCTGTCAAAAAAAAAGTCTGTCTCCTATCGCAACATTAGGTCTGCTAATCCTGATTTGTGTGCTGCTTCCCTTCTGTCTTCATCTCTTTCTGAATTGCATAGTCTTCCCTCTCCTGAAAACATGGTTTCCCTTTATAACAGCTGTGCTTCCCAACTGTTAGATAACTTTGCTCCCTCATGTTCCAGCCTCCTGCTCCTGTCCCTGGTACACCGATGAGCTCGGAGCTATGAAAGCCATAAGCTGGCGTCTTGAATTGCTTTATAAGAAAACGGGCCTCATAGTTCATTCACAGCTTTACACTGAGCACATAGTTAAATATAGGGATGCCCTTAACACTGCTCGCTCCAAGTATTATTCCTCTCTCATAAATGGTGCGAAGACTAGGCCTAGAACTCTTTTTAGAACTGTTAATAAACTCCTCTAACCCCCTCCTCTAGCATGCCCCAACACAGCTGAACAGTGTCAGGCTTTCTTACATTTCTTTAATACTAAAATTGATCAAATCTATCACAGTTACCGCTCCACACCACAATCACTCACTCATTCTGATCTGCCATCTCCATCATCAAGACTCACTTTTTTCTCGCCTGTTGACTCTCTTGCCATCTCTGAACTTATTAATAAGTCTAATTCCTCCTCAAGTCTGCTTGATCCTGCCCCCACTTCTCTGCTTAAGACATGCTCATCCATAATTAGTATTCTTATTGCCTCATTGGTAAATGCATGTTTCATTTCAGGTTCTATCCCTATTGCCTTCAAAACTGCTGCAATTACCCCAATCCTTAAAAAACCTGACCTGGATCCTTCTTCTCTCTCCAGTTACAGGCCTATCTCTAATCTCCCTTTTTTGGCTAAGGTGATGGAACGCATGGTTGCTACACAACTCCATGCTTTCTTCTAGATAATACACTCTATGAGTCTTTTCAGTCTGGCTTTCATACACAGCACAGGACTGAGACAGCTCTTCTCTGTGTAGTCAATGATCTTCTCCGGTCTGCAGATTGCGGTTCCCTTAATATTCTCCTCCTTCTTGACTTAAGTGCAGCATTTGACACTGTTAACCATGAAATCCTCCTGTCACGTCTCTCTGCTGTAGACATCTCTGGCTTAGCTATTCAATGGCTCACATCATATTTTTCTAATAGGCAAGTTTGTCACACTCGGCCGATATAAATCATCCACCTCGCCTGTGTCGCATGGTGTCCCTCAGGGTTCAGTCCTTGGACCATTACTTTTTCTACTTTATATCCTTCCTTTGGGTCAGATTATTCGCAGACATGGCCTTAATTTCCAGTGTTATGCAGACGATATACAGTTATATCTTAGTACAGGCTCCCCTACAGATTCACCTCCCAGCACACTCACTGAATGCATCACTGATCTTAAGCTATGGATGGAAAATAACTTTCTCAAACTTAATGCCAATAAAACTGAAGTGTTACTGGTAGGTCCAAAATTCCAGCTTTCTAAGGCATCCAATTTCTCTATTTCTGTTGATAGTACACTTGTCAGACCTGCTCCTGTTGTCAGAAATCTTTGTGTTTTGTTTGATTCATCAATTAACTTTGAGCTACACATTAGGTCTCTTTCCAAAATTTCATTCTATCATCTCCGCAACATTGCCCGCCTCCATCCATTTCTGTCCTTTAATGATGCTCAAACAATTGTTTCATAATGTCTCATATTGATTACTGTAATTCCCTCTTCATTGGCCTCCCTGCAAAATCTATACAGAAGCTACAGTATATTCAGAGTCCTCACCCTCACAAAGCATTTCGCTCACATCTCCCCTGTTCCCTCCCAGTTTCACTGGTTACCGGTTCCATCAAGGATTAAATTCAAGATTCTGCTTCTCACCTTCAAAGCCCTACATAACCTTGCCCCCCTCTACCTCACTCAGCTACTAGCTCCTTATACTCCTTGTCACTCTCTCAGGTCCTCGAGCAGTAATCTCCTTACTGTCCCACGTACCAGACTCTCCACCTTGTGAGACAGGTCCTTCAGTGCTATAGCATCTCAATTCTGGAACTCTCTTCCTCAGTCTGTCCAGGATTGCTCCTGTTTTTGCACTTTTAAATCTCAACTGAAAACTTTCCTCTTCTACGAACTTTTGTCATCTGTGTAATTTTTTTTTTTACTTTGTATGTAAAGCAACCTTGGGTTTGTGAAAGGTGCTCAATATATGTAACATTATTATTATTATTATTAATCACCCCGTAGATGCATTGTTCAATACATAAACTAAAGTGTGCAAATATGACAATTAATGAAGTGTTTAACAGCATAACATCCATGTTGCCCTCACAAGATTATTTTGTAAACAACTGAAACAGATATGAAAATAAAGTCAAAGGAGCAAAAGTTCCAAAATTCCTTCTCATTGGTCTAAAACTATCCACCGAAGCCCTTCATGGACAGCCCCACTTATTTTCTTTATTCATTACTCCCTATTTATAAGCAAACACTAACAGCTCCCAGACAAAAATATCCAGAATAGGCAATTGGGTAACAACTGTGCTGGATGCCACCTGCAAACCTGGGTGAATTCTGTTTGTTCTTTGCCAACACTGGTGTCCTTGGTATAAATAAATGTGTGGCAGCATTTAATAGAGCCGAGCCTTCCGTCTGTGGTGGCCTTTGTGTACCCACCATGGCGGTCGAAGGAACTCTACAATTATCTATATGGGTCTCAAACTTGAAAGACAGTCCCCACCAGCACTGCTCACTGTTTTTTTTTTTGTACCACTTTCTATGCCCATCTTATCCCTGTCAACATGCAACAATATACCTGTACATTCAGTCACGTGAAAAAGAGGACATTTCTCTGTTTATGTTCTACAGTCGCAATCATATCCTCAGCAAGGCTTAAAGTGAGATAAATCTTACCTCAGGTAACAAACAATGAATAATAAATTTTACTTTTATCATCATTTATTCAAAAAAAAAAAAAGTCAACACACCAAAGTCACGTGTGAAAAAGTAAGCACACCCCAAGGATTTAGTAGCTTGTAGAGGCACCTTTAGCCTCAATAAGGTAAGGTAAGTAACTTGAACTGCATTTTTGTTTTCCTTTGATTGAATGCTCTGTGAAGAGCTAAATGTAGAATAAAGATTAATTGACTAGATCAGTGTTTCATTTTATTACTTTGCAGAAGGTACAGGTACCAAACAATAAGTGCCTGTAACAAAGCTAAAAGTTTAATGAATAATAATGGTCTTGATGGCAGGAGAGACAGTTCCATAACGAATGGCATTAATGCGTTAAGGTAAGGGGCTTAATGTAGACTCCAAGTAGTTGCTGTGGCACAAGGTTCAGATGATGTGTGCACAGTAAGACATTACATTTGACTAAATATTAATTTGTATTCCTTTTTCTGTTTCATTAATATGTAGGATTGAGCTGTCTTTCATATATTTAGTCAAATCTACAGGAGTTCAAGATTAGCAATAAGGAGCAACAGCAACCTTTTTAATATTTTACACAATGCTTCTTTGATACAAGGTAACATCTAAACCCTGTGCTTTCATTCCTCACATAGGGTGAAACAACTGAACTATGAAAGTTAAACAAATGGATCCTCTGTCAGGAAAACAAATCATGCACACTTAGAGCATTGTCATTAATTTTCCTAGGCTCCTTAAAAATACATCCTGTAGTCAATTAAATAATGTAACTGCATGCTAATACGAATGGCACCCTGCATTTCCTACACATGAAAGTCTATGTTATGACTCCATAGCACGATTCACTTTAGACATCCTTAGATGAGGGTAATAAATTTCATAAAGACAAATCAATCATAGCTGAGTAATGGAATATTTTATAAAAAAATCTTCCGCATTACCATGCCATATAAAAATTAGACAGGATGTTTTGTATAGGCAGAATGCTTCTGGTAAACGTGCCATCGCTTTTTTATCATAAAATAATATTTTGCTGAGTATTATGATATGTGGATTTTATTTAATGGAGAAAGAAGACATTCAAAAGTCAAATGCTGTGACATTTATTGTGTGTAGAACTGAGATGTAAAATAATAATAAATTATATCATAACACCAGCTGCTGACTCCCAGATGGAGAGTGAATAAAGGGAAATGATATGCCATATTTCCGGCAAAGCTGAAACCTGTAACGGCAGTAAAAGCTAGAAACCCAGGTAGACTTTGAAAAATACTTATTATTGCTAATAGCAACTTAATTGTTTCACACCAAGGTAGACATTAAGATTATCCCATGCAGTGTAAGTTCTGTTCAGCTGACAATGCAAAGGCTAAATTATGGGGCAAGCATTTCAAAAGGCTTGCTCTGCTTTCTGACTGCTTACTTTGGTCTTTCTTATTTTAGTAATATGTACATTTTTGTCATAAGAAATCAGTCTTTTTTGCTGGCATATTATATTTGTGCTCTTTATACAAAGCAGCGGGGGAAAAAAAAACTTTGCTTCTCATGTAAAATGTCACTTAGAGGCTGTGTCACAATTTTGAGTAACTCTAAAGTGGGTTGTGCTTTTATTCTCACTTGGCAAAAGATAAAAACAGGGTAACATTATTTATTTATTTTTTCTGCATTTATGTGGTTAATGAAATTGTTCGTCTTTTAACAATTTGCACAATGGCATCTTTCATCATAAATGCCTTGTCAACTCATTTCATATCAAATGACCTACACATAATGACCTGGTTTTCAATTTCCTTGCATCTATTTTTGGACACCAGGCATTTCTTTAAAAATGCATGGATCTGTAAATTGTCATTATTTTTCCATGGCGCCTTACAAAAATGTCCTGTAGAAAAACACTTCAGCAAAACCCTTAAATAAATTTGGATTAGCTCAGATGAGACCTGTCTCAGAGGTTAACGCATGTCATTCTCTTTTAGCTCTGACCTACCAATATCCACAAGCATTTAGTGTGTCCTATTAAGAGTGTGCTTCTTTGCATAAGCTTTGCTCAGCTGTGATGAATGTAAGTTTCAATTCAGAGTTTAAAGCAGACATCCAGAAAATGAGCTTTTCTGTGGCATTATTCATACACGCCAGCCTTTGGAAATGTCAGTGCTTGATAGGGGCAGACTCTGTGCATGTGTGACTGAGGGTGACCACATCAAAGTTTAAGTCATTCTGTATTTGGACACCTGACCTTGTAGAAGTTATTGATGACAGATAGCAGCTACAGAACCGTTCATTTTTCAGGGTGTGTTTACTTCTCTGCCATTGTTGCTTAGTTCTCTATAAATTATTATAGAGCAGGGGTGTCTAGCTTGACCTGAAAACATCCTGGCATGGACAGTTGATAAAATTAATGCTCTCTTGGTTTTTGTCAGGGGGGTAATTCCTTTTTCCATATGTATTTGTAAAGTGAAACACTCTTAAAGCTGATGCCTCACACCTCCAGTGACCTGATTTTGATTTCTGGCCTACATGTGAGGTGTGGAGCTTGCAGAATTTCCCCATATTTACCTAGGATAATATTGGTACTACAATTTCTCTTCAAATAGCAAACACACTCATTATAAGTTAATGAACAGCTCTGATTTGGTAAAGTATGGGAGTGAGCATGAGTATGCCCTGTCTCAATTAACTCTGGTTCCCACAATGAGCTTGAAACTACAGGGAGTCCTCGGGTTACAACATCTCGACATACAATGTTTTGAGCTTAAAACGCTCACTCCCATAAAAACTTAAAAAAATTGAGACATGAGTGTTTCGGCTTACGCCATTAGCGTCGTACTTACAGACTACGTGGGCAAACTAGTTTGGTTGCGCACAGTGGAAGAATACGCAGTAACGCAGCGTATGAGTGAGGGAGTTGGCGAACTAGTTTTGTTGTGCGCGGAGGAAGTTCTGTTTGTGTGGCTTTGTTTACCGACTTTGTGGCCCTTATCATGGCTCCTAGATGAAAGTCAGAGTCTTCAGATGGTAGTGCTTCGAAGAAGAGGAAAGCCATCACAATGGAAGTGAAATTAGACATTCTAAAGAAGGAATAAAGGTAAGGATTTTTTTTACACTCATACTACATTACAGTGTACAGTACTGTATATTTATGTCCTTTTCCTTTTTCTGTGGCTTAGTTGTGTTTTTATGTTCTAGATTATGATTTTGCAAATGTGTTAGGATAGGTAAGTGACTTAGACTAAGGTGTGTTTCAACTTACACCAAAATTCAGGTTACATCACTGTTGTAGGAACAGAACTGTGTCGTAACCTGAGGACCCCCTGTACAAGAAAGGGGCTAAGCTCCTTATGAACAGATTCAAAAAATGACAAGCGTCCTAAGGTCACTAACTATATGGAATTTGGATGGATATTCACCTTCTCCATTTCAGACATGTTAAGTTAAATGTTAGCTCCAAACTGGATTTGTATGTGTGAATGTGCTTTTATAGTGGAGAGCCATTCATTCAAGGGCAGACAGTGCATCCAGAATAAGTTGTAATTGAAAAAGATCGATCAGGAAATTAATGAAGAAAACTACGCAGATCGAGAAAACAGACATGAAGATCCCTAACATCAAGACAATGGAACAGCCAAACTTCTATGTGGAAAGAGACAAAGACAGCTCAGTCCTTTAAGCAAAGAAGCAGTTATGTATTCTCCCTACTGTCACATTCATTAAGACTGCTGCACTGAAAAAAGGAAGAAGAAGAAAAATACAGATGTGTGTAATGTGCAAGGCATCAGTTGAAACAAAGCTTATGAATGAATCTTTAGCTGTCAGTAAGTGGAGACAGTCACGCTAAAGAATGTGATATAAGCATGTTTCTTCAAACCCAAAAAACAGTAGAATCTCTTCTTTTTTATTTTATTTTTTGATTATGGGTGTGCTGGCAGTATTTTTCATAAAGGAATTCCACTGAAGCTCTGTAAATTGAAATCTAATTCTTAGTCTCTAGGAATCCATAAGGTAACATGTCATTGTATCTGTAAAATAGTGTGTAAAACCGGAAATGTATTGGTTTAAGGCTAGGCTATCGCTGAACCACCAATGAACGGTTAGTGAAATGAAAATTGAGCAAAACAAAAAAACATTACATCATTTGTCAAGCGGCACATATGTATGTAGCAGAAAACATACAGCGCTAATGCAGACTTGGCACATGTGCTGAAATATATGCGTTGGTGGATGCGTGTGTGTCTGTCAGCGTTTGTATGCAGAAAAAAGAAAGAGATGAGCATTCATAAAGATAAGAATCTTGGAGGAAAAAATGAAATATAAATGAGGGAAATGTTTACTTTTGCTACTCTTCATTTTCAGTTGACATGTTTGTTAATCATTGGTCAAATGCACATGGAACAGTATTAAAAACAGAATATTTAGTGAACAAAATTAGAAATGTTTTACTTTTCCAATACATAAGCCCTGACATAGAAGTTAATGTGGAGTATTTTTATCTGTTCCATTTTATTGTTAAATAATTATATGGCTTTTGGTATATGTACTGTAAAACTAGGAAGTGCATACAGCTTAAACATACCTCTGTCAACACAAGTTTAAACCAGAATTTAATAAAGTTAAAAAAAATATATAAATATTGTGAACACCAGGGGTCACTGTTGCCCCTTTCAACCCAATAGACAGACACACTGAACACAGGGTAAAATCACCAAGAAGTTGTTTAATACTTTTCTTCTTGTAATAGTGTCCAAAAGCACCTCCGCCACCATAAACAGGCAAGTAACAAATATAACAATACTATAAATCACACAAACCTCTCCTCCACACCTCCCAGCAAGCTCAGTCCTACTTCCTCCCAACTCTGACTCGCTTGCTGGGTCTCCAACAGTCATTTATATAGTCCTTGACCCGGAAGTGCTTCCGCTCTTCCGTCCCCGTGACTTGCCAGCACTTCCGGGTCAGATGGACGACTTGAGTTTTTCTTCAGCCCTGAAGTACTTTGGGGCTTCCAACCCTGTGACTTGGGAGTACTTCCGAGCTATATGGGAAATACAAATCCCCAGATCTTCCTGCACCGTCTCCTGGCGGCACCCGTGTTACCCAGCAGTGCTGGTGATGCCAAACTACAAATTCCATAATGCCCTGCGGGAATCCGGGGCATCGCTATGCTGCAGGGAACTCGCCATCTGGCGTCTTGCAACATCTCCTCATCCAATGCTTTCTTTATTAATTATCAGTCCATGTCCTTTAAAGTTTTGCTTTGAATGAGCCATTGAGTGAGAGATTTCCTGATACTAATGAAATTAAATTTTTTACAATAATGGAGAATTAAAGCCTGCTTATATCAGTCAGTTGCCATTACGGAGAGCAGCAAAAGTATAAGACTAGAACAGTTAAAATGGATGCACTGAAGGATGGAAATGAATTCTGGATACTGTAGAACTGGTAACTTAGGGAAAATATTCAAAATAACCATTCTGGATACATTTCCCAAAAAATGGTGGCTTCCCAGGGTCCTAGGCAAAAATGACCTGGCTAACTATTGAGAATCTACATTTAAATAGATTATAAAGCTATAAACACTTTCTCAATACATTTATGTTAACGTTATTAATATTCCAGATAATAAGAACTATAGAGTGAAGTTATGTATTATTTGGAGTGTCCTAGAGATGTATGTCATTTAAAGCAACTAGAAGGCACTATTGCTATACCACACATTGAAAGAAAAGGAGAGGGAAGAGATTAATGCTCAGTCACCATACTGTAGGTTAGAATTAGGGCAAGTGTTAGATGGCTACAGCAAGAACATCATCTGTTTTCAATGACCTGTGAAAGTTGCTCATTCAGATATATCAATAGCAATGGCTCATAGACAATCATGCAAGCCTAATTAAAATGCCCCCTTTGACCATCATCATAATGGCAGTAAGAAAATGCGACACATTTTCACAGAGAATTTTCAAAGAATTAATTTAATTACAAATTCATATCACCCATGGGTCTACACTATCTTATTTGGTCTTCTCAAATGAATATAAAAACATTCCTTGTTAAGGTAAAGGTTACTGCATAATTGGTTGGCAAAAAAGTTTAATAATTATTTTTAACATCTTATTGTACTCTTTACAAAAAATTTCATTTGAGGAAAACAACAAGTTATTATACTATTTTATTTCAAAGGAGTTAAAATCTTTCAAAGGATGAACCAAAATGACAGTCGAAAATCACAGGTTGGCTTCTAAAATTTGTTTATTCAGAAAGCCAAGCTACTAAAACCAAGATGCTAATCAGACTCAATGCCAGAAACAAATCATGCTCTTTTCCTAATAACCTTTCCCCAAGCAATTCTTTGAAGAAGACAGAAATTACTAATGTTGTTGCTTTTTGATGTTGCTAATCCAAATTTGATACCAACTGCTGAGTGGTCCATTATCATTTATAGGGGAAATGTGATGGCAAACCACGTAACAGGCAAAGAGGTGTCAGTGCTGCAGATGCAATTACATCACAAAAACAGCATTAAAAATAGAAAAATATTTACACATCCAAAACTTACACAGAAAATATGGGTGATGTCAAACACTTTTTTGACATACTTAAGGTAAACACATTTATATAGTACATGTGTAGTGCGTAATTACACAGTCTTAAGCTCCTCTGATGTTTCAGAACCTTTACATACATTCAAGAATTCTTTGGATATATTAAAGAGTCAGTTTAATTCAAATTTAACCTAATTCAGTTTGTCATTAAACTTTAGAGTACAATTAAAAGTATTTGTTGCTCTCTCAGTTGGTTTGGAAATGTAAAAATACCCTGATATAACAGCACATGGCATGATGAGGGGCAGACCTAAGTTACATATGAATGCATTAAAAAAACAGCTGTTTCAGTTATATGATACTCAGCTATACATGACATAAAAATAACTAAAATCCAGGTGGAGGCTAACTTACAGTTTTTTGTAGTAATGTAAACTGCCATAACAGAAATGGACTTCACCATAAAATGTAACAATTTACCATCTTTGGTTGAAACCCAGACCAATGACACATCACCAGTCTTATCCTTGACTTTCTTAACCTTCAAACTCTTCAACTATCCATCTACAAATTCTCAAACCAACTCAATAAAGTTCAGAGTCATGAGGCTAGAGCCATTTCTGACACTACTGAGTACAAGGATACAAAGTGAGATAGAGTTTTATCTTTAATTAAAGGTAAAGACCAATAGTATTTCTTCTTAAATAAAATAGCATTTACTGCCTCAATAATTGACATTGAATTTAAAATAAAAATTAATTTCAGGAAAACAAAAAAGGGTAATAAACCTGCCAAAATAATTTTAAACATCTGAAAATCTTGACATTGCTTACATTGATGCTGCAAAATCTAAATAGGAAAAACAACAGTATAGCTGTCCCTTGTGAGTGTTGCAGACAAACACCAAATGAATCCAAGATAAGATGAAAAGAGTTGAAAAATTGCATGACCTATAATGCATATGGGTTTCCATTTATGGTAAGATTAATAATGTTTTGTGTTAATTAAAAACTAAACATTTGCAAAAAGACAATTTAAATAGTATATGTTTATCAAGGTGGAATCAGTGTAAGGCTATGTGTTGTGCTTCCTATACTGTAGGGAAAACTAATCCTACAAGTGAAATGTTCATTTGATGTCATTGGGAGAAAGAAGTCTCTTCCTCGGGCAGACTCACTAGTGTGGTTTTCATGTAATGGTGTGAAAAAGCTAGGAAAACCTTATTTAAATCTTAAGCTATAAGTTTTAAGAGGGTATGCAACAATAACAGTAGCAATTAAAGCTGTGGTTTCCCCTTCTGAAGTTTCACTTCACTCTCCTCTATGAAAAGACTATTTTGATCATATGTTTTTGGTACATGCATCTCTCCTTTAGCTATTAAAAATTACAATTGGCCTTCTTCCAATATTCAGCTATTCTTCAGTGGATTCAGAAAGTATTATTCACTTTTTTTGTCTTGTAGATTTCATTTTAAATGGATACATTTGCCAGTTTTGCTCATCAATCAACACTCAATAGCCTATAACAACAAAGTGAAAACATGCTTTCAGAAAGGTTTATCTCTTAATCCATATACTGTAAGAATGCAGGATTTAGCCAGATCAGTACTTTGTAGAAGCCCCTTTGGCAGCAATTACAGCTTCGAGCCTTATTGGGTAAGTCTCTACAAGCTTTGAGCATCTGAATTTGTTCAGTTTATCCCTTTCCTCCTGGCAGATCCAGACTATATGGTTAATGTCTGTAAACTGCCATCTTCAGGTTTATCCACACATGGAGTTTAAGTCTGGGCAAGGACAGTTAGAGACTCTTTTCAAACTCACTCCAGTGTTGTTTTGACTGTATGCTTCAAGTCATTGTTGAGCTCAAAAGTGAAATGTTGCCCCAATCTGCAGTCAGATGCACTCTGAAGAACTTTTTCCTCAAGAACTTCTATGTATTTGGCTATTTTAATCTTTCCCTCAATTCTAGCCAGTCTGCCTGTCCCTGAGAAGCATCCCCACAGTATGATATTGCCTCCACCATGCTTCACTGTTGGAATGGTATTAGGCAGGTGATAAGCAGGGCCTGGTCTTCACAAGACCTGGTGCTTGGAGTTCTGCCCCAGCAGTTCAATTTTGGTCTTATCAGACCATGGAATTTTCTTCCTCATGCTTTCAGAGTCCTTTAAATGCCATTTGCAAACTCGAACTGGGCAAGGTCACTGTACCATAAACACCTGATTGATGGAGTGTTGCTTAGTTGGTCGTCCTTCTGACAGGTTCTCCTATCTCAAAACAGGATTTCTGAAGCACTGTTAGAGTGACTATTTGATGATCTCCCTGTCTTTCTTGCCTGGTTAATGAGTTTGGCTGGACAGCCAACTCTAGGAAGAGTTTTGGTGGTTCCAAATTTCTTCAATTGCACAATTATTGAGGGCATGGTGCTACTGAGAACATTCAAAGCTTTAGTAATGTTTTTTTACGCCAATCCTGATCTATGACTCACTACAGCTTTATTGTGGAGGTCTACAGAGAGTTCTTAATGCTTTGGTTTTTGTTCAACGTGCAGTGTGAACTGTGGGACCTTTACATACCCAGGTTTGTGCCTTTCTAAACTCTGTCCTATCAATACAATTTGCCACAGGTGGACTCCAGTCAAGTTCTGGAGATATCTCAGAGAAAATATAAGCAAACAGGACACACCTTATCACAATTTCGAGTGCCATAGCAAATGGTGTCGATACTTATATGACTAGAGATTTCAGTTTTTGAATTTTAATAAATTTGCAAACCTTTCTGAATATTTCTGAAAGTATTCACTGTGTCATTATGGGTTATTGAATGCTGCTTTATAAATAAAGTTGACTTGACTTGACTTGATTGATGTCAAATTTTTCAATTCGAAATTAAATCTATAACAAAAAGTGTGCAGAAACTGAAGGTGTCAGAACACTTTCTGAGTCCACTTGAGTCTTATATAGTAGAATAATATTTTAGAAAGCAACATTGTTCTTTTGCATAATTGGATTCTTTTATTGCTTTGCACCCTCCCTCACCATAACCTATCACCTATGGGGAAGGAGCAAAAGCTTTAGATTCATCAAATATTTCAATCTCCGGTGTTCAACGGATCTCAACGTTTTAGGATCCCTTGATACTGAAAACATTGATATCTCAATGATGGGTGTGTGTCTGTGTGTCACACATTCTTGAGGACGGTTTAGAGCTAAAATGGCTGGATGGAAAAATTCCAAACTCAAAACTTAAGCCTGTTATGAGATAATAATGTGCTGTTTAGTTTTTGAGCCAATATATATATATATACTAGCCGTCCCCCACGTAGTAGTGAAACAGGACAAACTTTAAAAATCAATAAACAAACAAGTATCGCTAGCTAAGCATGAGTGAGGAGGGCCCTGCCTGGCTCCTTACTCCTGACGTCACACTTCCCCCTCTCCTTGGCCCACAGCCTCTGTCTTGGATTAACGCAAATATATCGCTCCTGCAAGCGAACTATGATTCTTAGCGCAATGAGAGAAGTCGCAAAATCAACCAGAATGGTCAAGCAAATTATAGAAAAGAACCCTCTTTAAATCTGTTAAGAAGTTCTTGCATTTGCTAGCTAAGCGGAGGTCAGGTACATGCCCTGAGGCTGGTGCGTGAGTGAGGAGGGCATCTCGGTGCGCTGTGTCTCTCTCAGATACCTGCAAATAAATAGGTACCACAAGCGAGCTGTGATACTCCACTGGAATATTCAAGCAAATTATAGAAAAAACACAAAATAAATACATTAAGTAGTTCTCTCTATATATATTTACTTATTTTGCAATTGTTGTCTATATATGTAAGGCATTTACAACTTTCATGAAACTATACTTTGTATTAAAAGTGATTTCCTAGGCTACTATGTAACAAAATATACTGGAATTCATATGTGGTGTGTGGTACCCCAGTAACTGTAAAGGCAAGCATTGCTTTTTCATAATGGTAATGAAACAACATAATGAACATTCGTAAAGGGAAATGAATTGTTCATGAACTTTGAGAATGAACAATAAACACAAAACACTGAAGTTGTGACTAAGGAAAACTCCTACTTCTGTATTTATAGATTTTCACATGAAGCAGAAAATGAATGTCAGTATAAAATACAGGCATCTTTCAAACTGCATTACATTCAATTTTTTTTAAAGAAAAGGTAAATCAGTAAAGAATAATATGCACTAATCCTTGAATATATAACCAGAAAAACATACACTACACTTCATGAATAAAATTAAACAGAATTGTACCTTAGAATGCAGCTGAGGTGAAACTGTGTACAGCTCAATGAAACACCATGTGTGATTAATGATTAAGATTCAAAGGGGGTCACGTCTGATTCAGGAGTAAAACAGAAATGCATGTGAGGTAGCAGTGGGAAGTGCTTCCAGTTGCTCACTATGAGTTTCTGTGTCATATAATTATGTGAATCTGAAAATAGACATTGGCATGATTTCAATGTTTGGGACTTTTAAGACTTAATTTTCACATACTATTTTTGATCTGTTATTTCGATTTACTTTTGTATTGTGTATATTTTCATGCCACCATTTTGTGATTTGTTTTGGGTTGCAGATGTCACCATTTTTTTCTAGCAGCACTGTATTATTACTGTTATGTGTTTCTCCTTAGTGATGACATGTGACTTCAACCAACTATTTAAGGACAGCAATGAGCATCGTTCTTGGTCCAATTTCTGGGTAAAAGCAATAAACACAATAATTTAGATGGGAAAACGATATCAGATATTCAGGATTTTTGACCTTTGTTTCAGTCTTGTATATTTGAATTATGAGGACTACTACTAAAATTAAAAGCATGATAATTGACCACCAAATTAGTACAGTCATATGACTGATGCTAATCCATATTTTAAATGGGCTGCAGTCATCGCTACATTTTCCTTACTATATGAAAAGAATGTTGATCTTGTTCCATATTGATAAGATTCCTGTAAGAAACAAGACAATGGAAGCAAACAACAAGAGTAGATCCACCAGAGGTTTTTTAGCTGCAGAATTCAAGCTCTAAAAAGTTATTAACTAATAATGCTCAATTACATATATAGGACATGAGAGCATATATCATAATATAGGCTCCACTCATTTTAAATTGTAGCTTATTAAAGCCAATTTAACTTCATGTTCAGTGTAGTGAACTGCTGGAATTGTCATTTGCATATTTGAGAAACTGATGTGTGGTCATAAGACATTTATTATTCTGTGGCTGTAATGCAGTCTCTAAATTGTCTCATTAAACATTTAGCCAATTCTATGAATGATAGCCAGATGTGAAGGCAGTAAGAATCATTGATGCCTCTTGGACCAATATACATTAATGAGATTGATGTGCTATGTTCATATGAACAAATATTAAAGCTAATGAATATTTGTTGTGTCAAGACTATCTTCTGTCCAATTGATCATGAGGCATTCACTGTCTTTGTTTGTTTTAATAGCTTCACTTAGATCATTGAAATACAGCAGTTTTTCTAGCTTTATTTTGTGTTGTTTTCCACTCCCATGATATATTATAACCTTTATTTGCTGATTTTCTGAATTCATGTGATAATCCTAAGGTTTGCAACATTTCCAAAATGAGAATAGCATTGGACGAACGTCTTGTATTAGTTGGTGTTCCCAAACTTGTTTCTAGAGTTTCGATCTGGTGGTGTAATTTTTTTAAGTTGTTATTGACCTCTGTAATCAGAAGTCAAAAGCTTCATTTAATTGAATTTCTTTCATCTACTCCTTGATTTAACTATGTAGTGTCATAAATCAGGCTGTGATTAATGGCTATAGAAAAGTTAGAAACATTAGCATTTCCATCATAGCTTTAAGTATACACGGGTCAATTTAAATTCATTGTCTGATCTTTTGGTTACTTTGTGGCTGGAAACTAGTATGGTATACATGATTAATACCACCTGCAAAAATGAATTAGTTTTTGTGAATTGAAACCCTGAGTATTGTTTGTACTAAAATGACCTTAATTACAATGGACTAAAACTGCTGTAACAGCTAGTGCCACCTTGATCAGATCAACATATCGGCCTGAATGAACTCATTCTAGCGATATTCACAGCAACATACAGCAGTCTCATCATAATCAGAAAAGGGGAGAAACTGCAGTACTGTAGAATGCACTAGTAAGCCTTCAACTAAGGTATTAATCAGTATACTGTACAACTTTAAGTATGTGCCTCAGAGAAACAGTGTATACTTTCATTTAAACATCAATAACCCAGAGCCAAAACCTCCATCATACACTAACTTATGATTACTGTATATTACCAAAACTGTCTGGTTCTGTAATTGATTATGGGTGTTTATGTGAAGAGTGGTTGATCATTTGCCAGTTTTACACAAATCTATTCATTTTCTTAAGAGTCACAGAATATAATGGATGACTGCCAAGTTATTGCTGAGTGCTTAATTACTAATAATACAAGTTAAGCCTGTGATATCCTAATTATAAAGTGAAAATGGAAAATTGTAGTAGGTAGAACTGTGTCTGTGAGACACTTGCGGTATGGTAATTGTTTTTGGGTGTCAAGCGAGTTAAATAATGAAAATGTGTTCTTTTAATGTAATTTAGTCCAACAAAAAAATTCAAAGCTTTAAAAATGATATCACTTTCAGGAATGTATCAGACTATTTATAAATAAATGACAGTCAAAAACCCCACATACTGTATAATTTTGTTGGCTTGGAGTCTAGCAAAGGGATGAAAACGATGAATATTCATGTATAGAAAACAATACTAAGATTGTAGATTTCTTGTAAATGTCATGCCATGTTAAAAGCATTGAGTTGTTGGAACACAATTAAAAATATATTGTTACAAATTCCAAAATATGAAAACAGGAATTCTGGACATAGACACTCCTTTCCAAGGCACTTGCCCTGTGTACTGTACTTTATCTTTCTTTTGCCATTATCTACAAAGGTGTACACTATTTTAAACCTATGCAAAATCATGGTAAATCCTGAGCATGTATCTTTTTGCAACTGCTATTAATACTACCTTTTGCAGTGCAAAGTTTAGTGCTCAAGTATGTAATGGATAGTTTGAATATTCAATACAGTATTCTGCATTTCAGATTACATCATTTTTTTTTTACTCCAAGAATAACCCTTTTAAACAATGTCAAATCATCAGTTTCTGCTCGCTGAAACTAAACTATTTTTTCCTGTCATCTGCTGTAATCATGAAATGAAGATGTAAATGCCAATCAGCTTACGCTAGTCGTTCAGTGTTGTTGTTTACCTGTTCAAGACAGGTAATAGAATAAATTTAAAGATCGTGTTCCTCCTGCGTCTCTCCTCTGTATCCTTACATGTCTCAGCCTCTGTTGCCGCACGTTTACCCTCAGAGTTCCACTAACACCTTTCGTTGGTATCCTCATGTGGCTCAACCTCTCATGTCCAGGCCTTTTCTCTCTCTCTCTCAGTCATGTTCCTGTAAAGCTTTCCACACAGACTCTGCCATTTCAAGGTGCCTTGTGTGGACGAAAAAGGCACACTGAAAAGCAGACGGATAATATTTTCTCAATTCACTTTATTTATTCATTCGGAGTCGCAGTAAGTAGAGATTCAAAAGAGTATAACTTATTGCCGCAAAGCTCAATTGAACCCTGATCAAAAGCCAGGAGGGGTTTTTTATACTTCAGCATCTCATGATTAATAAGACAGAAAGAACATCCTTATCAAAACAGTAAAGTTAAACAATATGTCTGTTGAGCTAAGCATTATCTGTGTTTTGGAAGCTAAGCGCAGGAGAGACGCCTTTGCATAAACTTCATGTACTTTCTGCAGCCTTGTGACCTTGTCCCTGAAACATTCACTCTGAGAAAGGGAAAACAAGAAACAGCTTAGATTTTATTCATGTGGACACTATTTCTCCTGAACCCTGGAATAACATATTTTTGTTAGTTCATAAGCCAAAGCGTCTCTCACTGGCAAGTTAGAAAAATAGTTATTATAAAAATTCTAATTTACTAAACACACAAAATACATGGTGCTGAGGAGAACATTCTTCTTCTACACTTGCTCACCTCCTGTCCATTATTTGACTACTATTAATGGTATAAAGGCCCCTATTATCCGCTGTGAAAACACCATTTGCTTTCTTGTGAATACTTCCCATCTTTGAAGGCAACTCGGGCTGCACCTCTGTATTTTTGTGAATACTTCCCATGTTTGGAGGCTGATGAGGTTGTACCTCTTCAGTATTTAGCAACCCAATGTTACTTTGTAAGTTATTCTGTTTGTTGTTGAAATTCTCCATTTTAATTTTTTCTTTTGTAAGAAAAAAATTGTCACAACTTTGCCTGCCTAAATTATTGTCTCATCTTCCCCAACCCTGACCAATCAGACCAAAGCCAAACTGACAAATCAGATTGCTTGGATAATTGGACGCACATAGACAGTAGTATTTTATTATATATTGTTAGATGTTATTTATTCTGCCTGATGCATGTTGTAGGTCTATATCTGATATTAATCTATTTGTGTAGTATTAATTTGAAACATTTAGTGATAATTGTCATTGTTCTTTTCAATATTTTTTCTCTGCAACACCAGTTGTCGAAGCAAGAAAAATTCCTTTAAAAAACAAATTATAACAACAACAAATTGCAATAATGGGATTTATAAAAAGACCTTACTTCATGTGTTATTTTAAGACCTTGAACTGAGCCATTTCTTTCATTGCAACCTTTTTAAGAAACCTTTAAATACTGCTAAGTGAGTTTGTTGGGGTGACCTATTCAGTGGCAGACACATCTCTTACATATCTGCTCTGTCTCAGTAAAGTAAAAACAGCATTTATGTTGGAAGCTGGCTATGCTTTTTCGTTTTTGGTAATGTTCAGCTGAAGCAGGCATTCACTTTTTCGATTTTTCAAATGAGAATGAGTAGATATTTCTCATCACAAAGAATTTTGGAGACCCAAGAAGATGGCCATCATAAACATAATAGATAAAAAGCTGCTGTGTGTATTTTATTGAAAAGTGTTTTGGTCAGAATTATTATTTTGATAACATTTTAATAGATTGAAATCAAATTAGTTACTTTGAAATACTTTATAGCGGTAAGTAGCTTCTTGCCTTTCTGTCTGTGAGACCACAAAATTTGTCACAGCCAGAGCCAGTAAACATTTCCTTAACAGTATGTCTAGACTATGGTGGTAGGGGGGTGGGGGTTGCAATGTAAAAGGACAAATAATTGTCAAACTTAAATGCATCTTTTTTTTTGCATCACAGTTTTGCATGGATACTGAAAATCAAACTCAAACCCTCTTATACCTGCTGCAGTTCAATCCAAGCCCCACAATGCCCATGCCAGTGTATCAAAACCCACCAATACCCACTGCAGTTTGTACCCAACCATCCTTACACCTGCTCATGTTTGTAGCTATGCTATAGTTCACCCTATAGTAAATTTCAGTTTTATGACACCTTTTGAGAATATGCCATCATAACCTGGCTGACCAGAATGCCAGCCTTTGCTATATTAGACTATGCCCATTACGCTACTTAAGCAAGTGACGGTCCTGTTTCTATAGCTGCAAGTCAGTTTTGTTTTTACTTGTATGTTTGAAGAAGAAAATGGAAAGGATTTCAGTTGTACTTTAGCATGGGATCAACTCAAAACAATAGATGCTTAGTATACGCAAAGATGTACAACCAGGCAAAGAGAACTTTTGCCCTTCTTCTCCATGGGAGGGTTCTTTTCTCCCTGATCTCGCTTTTGGATATACTGTATGCATTACAGTGTGACATGTGCACCACCCCAGTCAAACTCCCCACCTGCCACTGTCCCTGGAGCAGGTTGCACTACAACTGACGGAGTTCAGACGGTTGATGCCAGAAAAGAGAGCTCTGCAGTGAAGGAGCCACGTCTGCTGACTGATCAGAAGACAGTGAAAATCAAGTAATCTGTTCTTGCTCATTGCTTCTGGCACTAAAAACTGTTCTGAAGTATATCACTCAAAAGTGATGTTTTGGCGTTAGGTCCTTATAATGGCCAGTAGAAAATGATGAAAACTGTGAGACTAAAAGTGATACAGATTGTTCTATAGTATCAATCTGTTGTTATAATGTTGTGACTTATCTTGTTATTATAATTATATAATAACATTTTACTTTTATAAGTCAGAATATTTGGTTTTTAAAATAGATGAAAATTGCTGGTTAGGCTAGGGTTATAGTACCAAAATGCTAGGGAAGGGAGGGTTCAAAGGGTTAATTATAAAAAAATGAAATGTAAAATCCCAGATTTCAAAGTCATATTGCAAACATAGTGCTCTGGTATCAAACTCTATAATGATTTTGGATTTCTATTTATGGTTCCTTGGTATATATTGTTTTTGTTCATTTTTATATTGTCTGGCTGAAATAACTGTTTTATCATTATGTTTATTTACTGTTGCACCACCATTTTGTTTCTTTCAGGCACTGCTGTTTTGGTGATCGTCAGCCATGCTGTTGTCCATAACACTGTCCTGTTGCTACCATATGACTCAACTATATCACCATGTTATGACATCATCATTTAAGACTGTCACAAAAAACCTTTGCAGTACTATATATCTTATTACATTCCTCATAGTCAAAATCTTGTATGTCATTTTGATCTTAATTTTTGTTAATGTTTTGGGCTTAGATTTTGTGCTTTTCTAGCTTTAGGGCTCAGCCCATGTATAGACTAATTATCCTATTCCTCCCTTGCAACCACCTTTCTTATCACGATAGTACACTAGTCACATCCGCTTCAAAATTGGTCAAGGAATCTAAAGACTGTTTTAATTATTGATCACTTTTTTGTTGATCATAGATCCAAAGCTGCTGCGTAAGATTCTAAGTTACCCCTACAGTTCAAAATACACAATGTTATTTAGCGTGCTGAAAAGAGTTTTAGTTGCTCTCGACATGCAGTAGATAATATCTCTTGCACATGATCAACCTAGTTTTAATTTTATCCCACCTGGAAGTTCTTCTTTAGCACAGAGAAAGCTTTTGACCCATTCTGTACTCAGTGGGTATTGTTGATATGAAAAAAGACGACATTTTAGTATGTTGACTGGTAATTAAGAGGACACGACTTTTGAGACCCTAAAAACACAGGTATTGTGTATTGACCTAACAACAGAAGAAACATTTAGCACTTTGTGGCAATGATGGTGCAAAATATTTCACACAATAAAAAATAAACAATAATTCAATAAACTAACTTTAGAATTAAATTTGTCAACTTGAAAAACTCCCAAATGCATGTAAGAACATACCTCTAAATACACATTGTCATCAAGTGAGGGAATTGCTCATTCCAAACAGAAATGCTCCCATTTAATTCACAACAGTCCTTTAAAGAAAACAGGAACACATTGGCAAAACATAAAAAATCTAAATATAGCTTCTTGTAGCAAGGATTAAATGGCTGCCTTGAGTGGGTCTGGATTCGGTGGAGTTCCTTCAGTTTGTCTCCTCAGTCCTGAAGAAGAACGCCTCCTTCTGGGGCATATGGGTTTTATGGGGCCTTGATTGGAAGGGGCGAAGTCAGTTGCCCTCTTGGGAGGTCTTCTTGACCCTGTGGAGGGAAAGGGAGACGACATTGTAAGTGACAGTGCCCCCCTCATTCCGGAGTGGTATTACATACTGTACCTCAGATGAATCCAGGAGGTGATCATCCGACGAGCATGTGCAACAACATACACCCATAAATATTTTCAACAACATATTAGTAATGGCCTCTAACTGAAATTTCTTTTAACTGTTAGAAAACCTCTTTCTTTACTCTCATTTTGCTGTATTTTCTGCAGCCCAAGTCAGTGGGTCTTCAGGCTCTAAGTACCAATCTACTGTGGGAATGATTAGAAGCTGGATGGATTCTTTACTATCCTGGATAGGGTTTGTTTTCTGCAAGTCTGCAATGGCTGCTACATATATTTCCTCAGACTACATGGACATTATTGATACAAGATCAAATGAGGGCCTATTTTCAAAAGGCTGAGGTATGGTAGCTGGGGGAGATTGTAAGTGGCTGGGAGTTTGAGATTTAATACCATTTTTATACTTAATACTTACAAAAGGTAATTGCTATTGTGGTTGACTGAGCTTCTGTTTGATACAAACATTGTTATTGTGCTTCTCTGAGCTTCTGTTTGTTTAATATAAACATATGATCATAAAAAACAGATATTAAGGAACACAGTAACATAATCTTTTACACAGATCTGCAAAATTAAACTAAAAAACATTGTTTTAATTGTGAATATTTTTATTTGCATTCATAAACACAAAAAAACTATAATCAGAATGTTTACATCACATCACATTTAAGTACAAAGTTAAAAAGTAATTTAATTAAAATTGAACAAATTACACAATTCATTCATGTATACAACATTGTTTTAAATCAATTTAGCATGAAAATATTTAGTCAATTAGATATTTCTTAACATATATTTAAAGAACACAACAACACATATTAATTGACTTACATTTTGTCACATCTTAGTTCATTTAATTCAAAATATTTTTTGGTGGCTTATCGTCTATATACTTGTTTCTGGTGCATCCCTATGAATCATCCATCACAACGTCCCGGGTGCCTTTTTTCCATTTCCTTGATATCCTGATGGAATCTTTCACCCTGCACTTCACTCACCATGATTTTCAGGAAACAATTCCAAATCCAGAAAGTGAACTTGGGACTCATGTTGCAACCAATTTCTTAAACTTAACCAATACATTTTCCATAATTTCTTCAGAATTTGGATCTTTATTATTACCTAAAATCTTAGAAATGGTACCCAAGCCTCTCATTCTGGGTTGTTCATCACATCATCAAATCCTGAATCAGAAATCAGTTTTCTAAATTCAGATATTTCATTTTAGCCTCAGACAAACCCAGAAATATTTGACACAAATACATAAAATAGGCTTCATCTTTTGATAAGGCTTTGACAGACTGCTTCATTAAACCAAGTTTAATATGAAGGGGTGGTAGCAGTACTTCATCAACAGCAACATTTATTTATATAGCACATTTTCATACAAATAATGTAGCTCAAAGTGCTTTACATGATGAAGAAAGAGAAAAAAGACAAAATAAATAAGAATTAAAATTAGGGAACACTAATTAACATAGAATAAAAGTAAGGTTTGATGGCCAGGGAGGACAGAAAAAACATAAAAAACTCAAGACGGCTGGAGAAAAAAATAAAATCTGCAGGGGTTCCAGGCCATGAGACTGCCCAGCCCCCTCTAGGCATTCTACCTAATATAAATGACCTCAATCAGTCCTCATTGTATTCAGGGTTCTCACGGAAGAATTTGATGATGACGGTCATGGGGACTTGTGGTCTTTAATCCATCAATGTAGGGACATCACGGTGCTTTGAGTAGGTGGTGGAAGTACAGATTGCCACCACAGAAAATCGGAAAAAGAACAGAAGATAAAGTAGGGGTTAGTACGGATTTTAGAGCCACCATCAGATCTAGCTTGGTGGATCCAAATATTCTTTTTAGCACCAACTTGTAAATTTTTTCTAGCTGGCTATAACTTCTGTACCTAATGTAAATTTTTGGCTCTGCTGTATCACTCACAGAGAAAACGTGGGAATTTAGTATGCCCTGACTACTAAGCCAGTAAGATACACAGAAATTTTGTTTGTTTTGTGGAAAAATAGTACATGATGGAGAAAAATGGTTTTCATTGTTGAATTAAGTACCTGTAAATACATAAAAATCACTTGAAATCATCAAAACAATGCTTTTAATGTATTTCTGTGTTACATTTGAAATAACTATGAAAACAAAACCAAGCCTTGATATCTTTAAATATATATAAAATCCAACATCTGTCTGTCTGTATGTCTGTCCACTTTTCATGAGAGAACTACTTAATGGATTTAGATCTGTTTTTTTTCTATAATTTGCTTGAACATTCCGGTTAATTTTGCGACTTCTCTCATCGAGCTGAGTTTCATGTTCGCTTGCGGCAGTGATTCATTCAGATGAGTCTGAGAGACAGGCTATGGGCCGAGGGGAGGGGAAAGTGGGCGGGTTCCTCCTCACTCACTCACGCGCCAGCTTCCGTTCGAATCAGTGTGATGTGGCATTGGCGGTTGGTTTGGGGGTGTTAATCCCTCACATTCCTCTAATCGTGATGGACATGCCCTTTAAATTCAAGAGACTACAGTTCCTGGTGAAGCTTTGCTTTGCAATGTCACTTAACAAGACCCAGGGACAGACACTCAAGTTGGCAGGGGTTGATCTTAGCTCACCAGGCTTCTCGCATGGTCAGCTTTACGTCGCTTTCTCCAAGGTTACTTTCCCCAAGAAACCTATATGTCCTCACCCCTTATAGCAAAACCAAAATAATGTATATCAAGAGGCCCTTGGATATGAAAGCTATCAATATAAAATTTTCTCAATACATTTTGCATTTTTTTTATTTTATTATTGATTTTTAAAGTTTGTCCTGTTTCAATACTATGTGGGTGGAACCGCGAGAGGGACAGCTAGTTAAGAATAAATAATAGTTTGCAGAAAATGGCCTTATTGTGCTTCATTGTTGTTTGCATCACAAGTTGCAAAATAACATCTCCTGAACTTCATGGAGGAGCTTTGAAAATGTTCTCTGAAAGATTATTTTTGGTCCAGAGGTACAAAATAGAAAGGATGCCAAAATAAACATGGTCTTACTCCAGTTCTATTTGTGCATCATAATATTCAGAGTTCATTTTTTTCACAGCAACTGTGAAAACTCTATTAATAAATCTTTTCAGTGTAATAGTGTATTTTTTTCTTCAGGATTCTTTGATAAAGCATCGTCAGATTCCTATTACAGAAACTTCTAAGACTAACCTTTCTTACATGAGAGTCCATCTTTATACACACGATTAGAATTAAATCATGTGGTTATCCCAAGAAATGACAGTGTCAACAAAATAAATGTTGGGGCACCAACCCAGCCATCGGCATTTACTTTAAATGTGAAAAAAAAGCTACAAAGTAGAACAAAATAACAGCCTCCAGTTAACGCAAAGCCAAATAATTAAAAGGTTCTTCTTAATTTAATGAGGAGCTCCATCTGTTTGGTTGTTCAGTCGTGAAGTGATGCCTCCTTACAAGCGGTTGTACATTTTATGGGCCAGGGATCGGAAGGGGCGGAGTCAGTTGCCCTCACTGGGTGGTTTCTCTGTACTGTGGAGGAAAAGGAAAACAGCAAAGTTAGCAGCAGCACCCTGCCTCTCTCCGGGATGAAACTGCATTCCTAAAAGGAACTCAGAGGGTGACCCTCTGATGCACATGCACGACAATACATACCAAGAAAGTTATAGTACTATGTCTTCCCATATCAGTACCCTGGATATCAATAAAAGTAAAAGTAATTTAATGACTCAAACTTCTTCACAAATTCCATACTTTTTCAACCAGAAAGTTATAATAAATTGTCTACTGCAACTTGTTATTCTGCTCATGTTTTGTAAGCTTTGTTATCACCAGTAATGAGGCCAACAATCATTAGAACATATTTGACTCGGAGAAGAAACGTTTTGTACTTGATATCACTTTTGTGTAAGGTGAAGAGGAAAGGGACAAGCACAGTGCTGCTATGCCCTGAAGTGTCCAAGCACATCAGTGCCCAGAATCCTTAAGGCTCACTGATTTTTAGTCTTCCCAATAGTTAATCTAATGTCCAATTGATTACAGCAGGGTAAAGATGCAGTTCATTGAGTTTCTGCCTAAGTGGATAAGGCCTAATCATACTGAAGTCATATAAGAAGTTAAAAAACACTATTTTCACTTAGCCCCTAGCTTTTTAAAATAAAATTATACTCTGTATAAAATTAGAGCAGTGCATTTTATACACTGATATTAGTCAGATTTGCACATTTCAGGTAGTCCATTCAGTTGCTGTTAGAGGTGCTAAAATAATTTACTGAAATATTTCCCTAATGTGTGAGGCACACATCTAAAATCATTACAAGCTAGAGGCGATGTTTCTGCTTAATCAACAACAAATAAGTAATTTTCCAGAGTACTGGGATTTTATGAAGTGTTTATGTTTGCACCAGTTCTTAATACCTTTGGAGAGCGAGGCCATGCACCTTATTAGGGTATATGCACATTAGTGTCTATTACTGTTCTACAATTCAAAACAACATCTATAAATATTATATCATATTCTAGAAGTTAACAACATAAGCATTTACTCTGTTTGTTTCTCTTGATTTCTAACCAGGAAAAACTTATAATAAAGTGTTTTCGTTTTGCTTTGAGCAAATGATGCATTGTTTTTAGGAGGAGAGTGTCAATGCTAATGAACAATGATTAAATTGCTATAAATCAGCATTAGGTTGTCTGGTGGTTGAGTTTGCAGTTGACTCAATCTTTGTGTTATGGGCTTAGTGCCAATATTAGCGTCTGTAGAGGGGGGGTATGTAAACAGTGAACACAGAGACATGGAAAAATACTTTGGGAGGATAGTAGGGTCTTAAACCCACTGCTAGAAGTTCATCATTTATCATATACAGTGGCTCAGTGAGAAAGATATGCTGTTGGTATCATCATTGCTGATTAACATAAAGTCTGAAATCTTCTCGGGCTTAAACATTAAAAGTTTGACAAATTACAGCAGACTCTTTAGTCCATCAAGTTCATTTGGTTAGCTAATTGCTATGTTGTCTCAATTATTGTACAGAGGTTGAAAAAGTCACATCCCAAAGGATACATATTTTAAAGATAATCAGGAGATAAGAGGGTAAAGCAGAAAGGGTACTCAAACAGACCAAGGTCAAAACCAGGCAACAACGGCCGCCATTACACCAAATCCACAAGACAAAAATTAAAGTCAAAATAAAATTAGCAATAGGTTATTACTGAAACTGATTTGCAAGATGTTTCTGATTTTATTTGAATCCTGAAACAGATGCTGAAGCGTGGATACTTACATAGAAAAGAACAAAGATGCCATGATGCTGCAACGCTATCATGTCGCTGGCATCAGCCCTAGCAACGATAAAGAAATAAATAAATCCAACCCAATTGTAACATCAATATTTTGAAAATCTGCCAAGTTTCCAATGTTTATGGTAGTGACCCAATTAAACCTTGAGGAAGAAAGTCACTTAACAGGAAAAAGGTTCATAAATGACCGAAATGGCAACAAAACTAGCTAAAAGGGAACTATTTAGACCTGCCACAGGCTTCCTCGTTCAAGAACCTTCCACTGCTGTTCTGCTCAAACAGATTTCCATAACACGTACTTCTCAAGAGAACTCCATTAGCATTTCACAACTTACTGTCCAGTCCTACCAACATCTCCCCTTTTTTGGGGAGTCCAACTCGCTGCAATTTTCAGCAGCCCTTTTACATGCTAAGCTCATATCTGACCAAATCTGAAAACTTGACTGGTCCATCTCCTCTTGGAATTTTATATATGTATTTTAGTGTATTTTGTTTTTTTCTTTTCATGTACATTCTGTTTTTGGGATTTATTTATAATTTTGAATTATTTTGATTAAATTCATGTCCCATTTTTTTGTTTGTTTATGCAATGCGGAAGGATGCGTCATGTGCTTACAAGTGTCACATCCATGGTGTCACAGGAGGTGACAATATATGACAGCATTTTTTATTTATATACTATCCCCCAGTAGCTTAGCGATAGTGCCAAGAAAGTCCTAGCTTCAGGTTCTGATTCTGGATTACTTTTTGAGCTCCTTTTCATCCTTAACTTCAATTCTCGTTTCCTCTTCCTGTTTTGTTTGCCTGATCTTTTGGTGCTTTTGGCTTTCATCTATGCTTCCCTGACTGCAATTTATGGCTCACATTTATCATCTCTTTGTTATTTTCCATCTTCTCACAATAATCTTTAGACGACTCATGTCTCATAACAACATCTTGACCGCCTAAACTTGCATATATGTCAGTACTCTAAACTAACAAGAACACTGTTCAACTGGTATCTTAGCACATATTCCAATTGTCGACAATGGCTCTGTAAAGATCGTACTACTGGGTCATTACAGTACATTACAACAATCTAGATGAGAACAGGCCATTCAGCCCAATAAAGCTCACCAGTCCTATCCACTTAATCCTTCTAAAATAACATTGTTGAGTTTTCAAAAAGTACCTAAAGTCCTACTGTCTATTACACTACGTGGTAGCTTATACCAAGTGTTTATAATTCACTGTGTAAAGAAAAACTTCCTAAAGTTTGTGCAAAATTTGCCCCTAACAAGTTTCCAACTGTGTCTCCGTGTTCTTGATGGACTCATTTTAAAATAACAGTCCCGATCCACTGTACTAATTTCCCTTCATAATTTTAAAGACCATCCATCCATCCATTTTCCAACCCGCTGAATCCGAACACAGGGTCACGGGGGTCTGCTGGAGCCAATCCCAGCCAACACAGGGCACAAGGCAGGAACCAATCCTGGGCAGGGTGCCAACCCACCACAGACACCTCAATCATGTCTTCTCTTAATCTTCTTTTGCATGAAAGTTTGATATTCAAATAATGAACTGCTGACAAACCTTTTATTATAGCTTAAATCGATTTCTTTAAAGTCACAGTATCATTTCTATTTTATGCCTGCTTCTTCTGTCTGACTGTCTGAAAATTTTATATGGTGTGTGTCTGGAATGCACAGAGCCAGAATAATAAAATCCTTTAACACTGTGTGTCATTACCCCTACATCCTTAACTACCGCTTGAGTACTAACAAATAAAAATGTATAAAGATCCACACTGCAACAAAAGCTTCCACTGTAACAGATTTTTTTCTTGATTACAGGACATACATTATAGAACATAATAAAATATTCGCAAAGAGTGTTACAGTGATGGATCAAAACAAGGATAGCAACATCCTGAGTAAAAGTATTATGGAGAGAATGAGCTTGTATGTAAAATTGTGACAGAGACTCTCCATGCTTTATGAGTTTTGCTAAGACACATTAATATATTAAATGTTACAAGAAGTCCATTTACGATGACTCTGTGGGGATAGCGTCTGTTAAGTTGAACTCAATGATTGTATCAGATAGCTGTAAAAAGCAAGTTAAAATAAAAGGACAGCAAAAAGCTACTGTATACTTTTACCATCCTGAACGTGAACGTTTGAGAAGAAGTCAAGATAAGACACTGTAACTACATTTGGATTTTTATATTTGATAATATAAAAAATTTATATTTTTGAAGGAACTGTTACAGTTTGTATAAGTCTTGTGGTAATTATTTATTGCCTTATTGTTGCAGTATAGGTACAAATGAAGCGAGTAAAAGGAGTGTTGTTCTCTTAGAAGAAAATATAAAAGAACCAAAATAAAAGTTAAGGTTTTACAAACCAAATCAGTCTGACCTTAGTAAAATCAATGTAAGCTGGTACAAGCCAAAAAAACATTCAATGCATTTAATTATACTAAATGCACCTGTCAGAACAACATTCTTCTCAGGAGCACTTTTTCAAATAGACTTTGCCACATTTTATATTCAGCTGTAAGCTTTTACACAAAGCTGCTTGGCATTTGTACATCACGACCGACTCTCTTCCGCAGTTTTACCTGTGAGGTGTTGATTTCCCCAAGGTGTAAATGGATTGTTCTCTTAACACCTGATTTGAGTTCAGCCTTGTTCAATCATGAGACCTCAATGTGTGAGGAACCACACATTAGAGAAGTAACACAATCAAATGATTTTCAGGTGCTTTTGACCTAAAAGGCTAAGTTATAAGGCAAAAGATTGCTTTGGCACCTAATCTTAAATGGTCTGCGATAAACAGTGTTTTACGCAGTGTGCGGGAATACTTGAAATGAGCAGTAGACAAATTCAATTTGTTATAGTATTTTAAGCATATTTTAATATGAGATTCTTTATATTATAACAGCTAGAAGCAAGTTATACAAGTAAAAACTGGCAAATGCAATTTAAGTGTTTATCACAAGCAACTTTCTGTTATTAAATCTCCTGACTTAACATGTTTAATGTTTTTGCTTTAATACATAAAGAGTATGGGCCTTCATTTTTTTAATTTGCACATCAGATACGCTTAACCTGCCACTGAGAACACTTCATCATTCATGTGCATTAATTCTTATTGACACTTCATTGATGGTGCACAGATATAATCTATGTTAAATGGAATAAGCACCACAGACAAAGGGACAAATAGCTGGCCACCATAAAACATATGAGAAGTAGATATGACATTCATATCTTAAGTCTACAGAAGGAGGAAACAGATCATTTTAACTCAGCAGGCACATGGAATATTAGGAAAATTCAAATGCTTTACCAACCAGGGTACTTTCAAATGTTAAGATAGAAACCTCTTATCACTGTCTTGCACTCAATGCAGTCAAAGTGCTTTTGTGGCTTTCAGGAAAGTAGTTTTGGCTCTTTTTGCCATTCTCTAGCAGAGGAAACTTTTCATATGTTGTTTGATATACCATTTTCCATGAATGATACTAATAAACAAGCTATTGTACATGGGTACTATTTTGCAGGAAGGCTATCTGCAACTTAAACAACAGATAAGATATAAGGGGTCTGGAAATGTTTTGAAAAGTACATAGAATTATCTTTCACAACGAGAGTGGTAAAGAGTAGGTCCATTACAAATAGCATCTATATGAAACTCTTCTTAATTTTAATTCTGTTCCTCTTAGTTCTATACTGTATATGGTAAAATAATCACAGTGTGTGTTTACTGGCAGTTGTAGGTTGCTCCCTTGTAGTACAACTTGTGGTTTGCTTCAGTTTGTCTACTTTATATTCTAGTAGCCTAAATCAAAGGTCACTGGTAAAATTAATTTAACCTATTATTTGAAAACCTAAAAAAATTACAATGGCAAGGAGTGATTGGGAAAAAAGGAACACTTCACAACAGAGAAGTTAAAACAACTTATATAGAAGGTAACAAAAAATTACAATGTGTTGATTTTCCAGGATCGTGGAAACCCCCAAGCACTTGTGCAGGCACCAGAATTGCATATTCCACTTGCCCAGAGTGCACTCTGCAACAGTGCATTTTTTTTAGTGTGTGGCATTATAGTCCTCCTAAGCCTCGGTTTGGAGAATCAACCCTTCAGTCGGAAGGTATTCATGAAAAGGACACCCATTGTCTTCTAGTAGCCAGCCACCAGTAAACACACCGTTGGACACAATCCAGAGTTGGACTAGATATAATCTTCATGAGTGCTCTCGGGCCGCTTGGCTACAAGGTCTGTAAAAAGTCTGTGATGACTGGTTGCATATTACCTGGACATTTAGTACTGAGAACTCTTATCAACAGGTATTGTTGGGATTCACAAGCCTGAGGTTGTGAATAGGGATGAGCATTCAATCCACTGCACTAACACTGCCAAATATTCCTGTAATGGCGTGAAAAGTAATTTTAGTGACATGCAAGGAATTGTATTATTATTATTATTATTGTTATAGATAGATAGATAGATAGATAGCTCTGCCACAGATGTCAAACTGTCTAGCTCCATGCCAACAATAGAGCCTGCCTTCCTCACCAGTTTGTCCAGGCGTGAGGCATCTTTCTTCTTAATGCTGCCTCCCCAGCACACCACTACGTAGAAGAGGGCGCTCGCCACAACCGTCTGATAGAACATCTGCAGCATCTTATTGCAGATGTTGAAGGATGCCAGCCTTCTAAGGAAGTATAACCAGCTCTGTCCTTTCTTACACAGAGCATCAGTATTGGCAGTCCTGTCTAATTTATCATCCAGCTGCACACCCAGGTATTTATAGGTCTGCACCATCTGCACACAGTCACCTCTGATGATCACGGGGTCCATGAGGGGTCTGGGCCTCCTAAAATCCACCACCAGCTCCTTGGTTTTGCTGGTGTTCAGGTGTAGGTGGTTTGAGTCGCACCACTTAATAAAGTCATTGATTAGGTCCCTATACTCCTCATCCTGCCCACTCTTGATGCAGCCCATGATAGCAGTGTCATCAGCGAACTTTTGCATGTGGCAGGACTCCGAGTTGTGTTGGAAGTCCGATGTATATAGGCTGAACAGGATCGGAGAAAGTACAGTCCCTTGTGGTGCTCCTGTGTTGCTGACCACAATGTCAGACGTGCAGTTCCCGAGACGCACATAGTGAGGTCTGTCTTTAAGATAGTCCACGATCCATACCACTAGGTAGGAATCTAATCCCATCTCTGTCAGCTTGTCCCTAAGGAGCAGAGGTTGGATTGTGTTGAAGGCGCTAGAGAAGTCTAGAAACATAATTCTTACAGCACCACTCTGTCCAAGTGGGAGAGGGATCGGTGTAGCATATAGATGATGGCATCCTTCTCCTGATATGCAAACTGCAGAGGGTCGAGGGCGTGTTGAACCTGTGGCTTCAGGTGGTGAAGCAGCAGCCTCTCCATGGTCTTCATCACATGTGATGTCAGAGCAATAGGCCGGAAGTCATTCAGCTCACTAGGACATGATACCTTTGGGACTGGGGTGATGCAAGATGTTTTCCAAAGCCTCGGGACTCTCCCCTGTTCCAGGCTCAGGTTGAAGATGCGCTGTAGAGGACCCCCCAGCTCCGATGCACAGACCTTCAGCAGTCGTGGCGATACTCCATCTGGACCCGCTGCTTTGCTGGCACAAAGTCTCCTCAGCTCTCTGATCACTTGTGCTGTTGTAATTATGGGTAGGGATGTCTCTCCTATGCTGGTATCAGCAGAAGGATGTGTGGAGGGTGCAGTACTCCGAGGTGAGAGTGAGAGTGGGTTAGGGTGGTCAAACCTGTTAAAGAAGTTGTTCCTTTGGTTTGCTCTCTTCATGTCTCTCTCGATGGTGGTACCCCGCTTCGAGCTGCAGCCAGTGATGATCTTCTTCCCATCCCACACTTCCTTCATGCTGTTATTCTGCAACTTCTGCTCCAGCTTTCTCCTGTACTGCTCCTTCGCCACCCTGAGCTGGACTCGGAGTTCCTTCTGCACGCGCTTGAGCTCATGCTGATCACTGCCTTTAAAAGCCCTTTTCTTCTGGTTCAAAAGGCCCTTGATGTCACTTGTAATCCATGGCTTGTTGTTAGCATAGCAGCGTACAGTTCTTACTGGAACTACAATGTCCATACAGAAGTTGATGTAGTTAGTAGTGCAGTCAACAACTTCCTCAATGTTCTCACTATGTGATCCCTGCAGGATATCCCAGTCTGTAGTTTCAAAGCAGTCTCTCAGAACTATTATTATTGTTATTATCCAATGCAGCTTACAACATTTGACACATGACTGGTTACATTTCTTTTGTTTTTTCTATTGCAATATAAGAGGCAGTTGTTGTTTAGTAAGGTTATGTTAAACTAATTATTTTCTTAGTTATGTTAAAATGTTGCCTATATATTAATGCCTAGTCAATGGGAGATTCTATTATATCCCCCACAAGCTAAACTGAAATGGAATATTCCAATTAGTTCTTGTCCCTATGACAACAGAATAGTCCAAGTTTTTAATCTGCCTTGCAATTGCTAAGGCATGGGGGGAAAACAATTTTCAAAAGTGTACCGTAACGTATCATATTGACCATAGTGAATGTGTTCTACATATAGGATGTACTGTATTAAGTAAAGCATATGTATATGACTTAGAGAAATAACTAAAGTATTGTAAGTATAGTACATAGCTGAAGTTTAACAAGAAAAAGCTAAGTTTGTAGAAGAAACCTTTTTTTTTTGCTCTTTTGCCTCTTATCCTGCGTGTTTAATAATTTTTTTCGATTTTTGTGTGAACTGTTTTGCTTTGAATTTTCACGAAACCTTTTTAAAATGAACTTTATTGGACAGAGAAATTTCTTTTGTTACACATTTGACTAATGCTAGATCCTACCTTGCCAACTCAGTAGCACCTCAGTTTTGGGAAACTGGAAAAGACACAGCTACAGGAGTACAGGCAGGTGAAAAGACTTGCTCATGGCCACACAGAGTGGAGCCACTGTTGTGGATCTTGAGTCCACATCATTAGGGTTTTGTTACATGCATGGTACAATAGTGATCTGGTTCCTGCATACACAGATTTGGGCACAGCAGTCTTGCTCAAGCCATGTGGGTCACTGATGGTCAGCAGGACCAAGAGCATAGAAACGGAGAGCTGTCAGCAGCTGCACATTGAGAATGAGAGCATAATTCTGGTGTGTTCCTCTTCTCACAGGTTGCGCAGTGGTAGTGCTGCTGCTTTGCAGTAAGGAGACTGTGGAAAATTGTGGGTTCGCTTCCCCGTTCCTCCCTGTGTGGATAGCACTTTGAGTACTTAGAAAAGCGCTATATAAATGTAATGAATTATTATTATTTATTATTTTCAATTTGTCCTGCACTAGACCAAGGAAGGTTATTTTTTTCTCTTTGGGCAGCCTGTATTTTTCTATTAATTGTTGGTTACAAGGATGGTTCAGGGGGTTCATGTCTATTTGCACATTACAATGAGTTGATTCTTGGACGGCACAATCTCAAAAGTCGTCTTCAGTTGAGTTGCACAATTCTCTGAATAGCTGTCATTGTCGTTGCAGGTACCAAGGAGCGATTCACCTCCCGAATTATAAAGTATATGACCGGTTACATAGCAAGTTTGATTAGTTAACTCATTATGTACTCACATTGTCTATAGGTGTTAAATAAGGCCCTTTCATTCTAATTTATAAATTACATTATAATTTTATATCGATATTGCAATATAATAATTATTATTATTACATTGTCTAAACATTAGCGTCAGTGTGTTTTTTGTGTTTCTCTTAGGGTGACCTCTGTGTCACTGTGATTGAATCGCAGGCAAAAGTCCAAATAAAAAACAACATTAAAAACAACAATTGGGTCAGATCACTCGTTAATTTATGAACAAGATTAAGTAATACTTTAGTTACGGAGAGTTTCGGGAAACACGTCATTAATTAACAAATGATCTTAAGCATGAGATAGATAGATAGATAGATAGATAGATAGATAGATAGATAGATAGATAGATAGATAGATAGATAGATAGATAGATAGATAGATAGATAGATAGATACTTTAACGAAGTACTTCGAGTTACAAAGCTTTGGGGAAAAAACGCACCCCAGACCAAATAATACAAAGAATAAGCATAACATTCCTGATAATCTGCCAAATTTTAATATCCATTACCTACTTGGTAGCAAAATATAAAGTGCAATATAAATAAAATTTATTATTATTATTATTATAAAGGTGTAATTTCTACCTACTTGTTCAATAGCACCATCCCAACAGACATACTGATGTAATCAGAGCAAAATGCACTCGCACGAAGTGATAGCTAAGGGGTTATGCACTAAAGGCATTGAACTACTTGTTTTTCATTGAAATAGTATTTGTTGAAAGATTCTATGAAAGATGAACCCTTTGCATCAATAAAAGCAGAAATTACCAAAACGGGTGTGCAAACTTTATAAATTGTAATTGATTGCACTGTGCTTTCCTTCTGTGGGGCTGGTTCAGCCACAGAGAATGCACACTTTCAAACAGCATTCAACGATAAATGAAACACACTTACCTGTACTTACACTAACTCAGTTTACCACTGCAGGATCAGCTGTGGACAGAAGCGCCTAAGGAAGTTATGTGCTATTCTGCTCTGTCTCTGTCCTGTCCAGATCACTTTTAGCTCTGCTCCAGCCATTACTTCTGTCTGTCTTTAGCTGAACGCTCCCGAAGAAGATGCCTTTTAATCCGAAGGGTGATCGCTGGAGTAAGGCAGACAACTAAGAGGTTTTCAAGTTTGCTGTGTGTTTGAATAAAAGCTCCAATACCTAATAAACCCTGAATTCTGCTCCTTCAAGGTCCAGAATAAAGGTCTGTTTGCTCAGTTCTCCAATACCTGCCTTTTTTTTGTACGGCTCAGAAGCCCAGACGTGACAATATCCACCATGTATGCGTCCTTTAATAATTTTCATCTACTTTTATATGATCCCTTTTTCTCTAAAAAGCGGCTGGAATTAAGTAATGTGTTAGCTGTGTTTGGCAATGTAATAAAACTATGTTTTAATGTAATTAGTTATTGAAATCAATGCACAGACAGGTTTATAAAATACATTTCTTCTTTTAAACATCTTTCTTTTAACCATTATTGCCTTTTTGAGGAGGTTGATTCAGAAGTATCTTTCTGAAAACAGTGGATCTGTATTAAGTCTTTTTTACAGATTGTGAAATTATTTCATCCTCTGTCTTTATCATTATTAAACATGTTTAACGTGAAGTTGATCCTTTCTAATTTCTTCTACCCCTTTCTGGAAATGTGTTTTTTTTTAAATTAACAATCTGCAGTTTTATTCCATGCACTTACTTTTAATGATTTTTGGTGTCCATTTGTGCAAGGGTTTTGAAGTCAGATTGTATTTAATATGAATCATTGATCATTAAAAACAATTATATTGTTCTTAAAATTTTCATTTGCAGCAAATTGGATTTTAATTTCTGGAACTTGAATGATTTTGTGAATATCAGCAGGTTTTTAAAAACAAATATTAAAAATATATACCTTTTTCTGGGTGAAAAGTTAGGTAGAAGTAAAAAGCAGGAAGGATGGTAACTAGAAAGCAAATTATTGTCATTAAGCCATCTTTTTATAAGTGCCATAGTGTCTGATTTGGTGTTGCAGTGGTTAGTGATATTGCCACACCATTCCTGCAGCGCATGACTTTGTAGAGTCTGCTGATGTTTGTGTTAATTCTCTTTAGGTATTCCATTTTTTCCTTCCACATTCCCAAGGTGTGTGGGTTACTATGATTGGTAACTCTAAACTCACCCGACATGAGAGAATATGAAAGTGAGGACGAGTGTGCCCTGTGCATGGTGTCCCATCCAGTGTCGGTCCTTACTTTGAATCTGATGGTGTCAGGATAGATGTTGACTCCAGGCAACAATCTAATTGGGGAAAGAGAATCTGAAAATGTATATTTGTTATTTTTAATAAGTGATAAATGTGTTGTAAATAAAATGTCTTTCTTGTCCACAACAACAACATAATAAAGAATCTACTGAGACCGTACATGTGGCCACTACTTTTTCACTACCCAAACTACGAAGTATATGCCGCATAGCGTCTGTCACACTAAGCTTCTATAAGTTATTTTGATATCCATTATAGTTACAATGGCTTTGAGCCATCTGGCCACAGTTACAGAGCAGAGCTTTCACATTGCACCATATTTTGTTCATTTTTGCAGGAATAAAAGGTGCCAGATGATTGAATGATTAATTTCAGAAATTATTCTCCATGAAGTTTCTATACTAGCAATAAGTAAATACATTAGTAACATTTAAACATATACTTGTGTATGTACAGTATATATTTATGGTTCCAGCCTTGGATTAGGCTGTGGGTTCCATCCTTAGAAAAACAGGTAAGTAAACGAAGAAATGTGGTGAACAGTCAAGAATAATAGCATCCACTATTTATTTGCATTTGTGATAGAAGTCTACAGTTAGCTCCCACTTACAGAAGATTAAAAAAGGTTTGATCATTTCAGGACTAATTCAGCAGAACAGTTATCTTTGGTGTTGGAGGTGAGTGTGTTCTTGAAACAAATAAGAGAAGACGAAGAAACCTTTGTGCTGATGACAGTTCTTTGGGAAAAATGGAAGGAGGCTCCAAAATATTTATTGGAGTTTTTGAAAACAACTCAGATACTATAACCAGAATTGTATAACATCTTCAGATGCACAGACATATCGGCACATCCACACTAAAATCAGGAATGTATTTTCTGGAATGCGTAGTTCATCTGAGTTGAAATGCACATGTATTCAGTGTCTCTGTATAATTAACTAGCATGCTCTGCTTTCCCAAAGGATCCTGTTTCAAACCAGCAAGCAACTATGCAATAATTTCTAGGCTTTTCTTATCCTATAAAACTTAAACTTTCTACCCGACAATTCATTTTCTAGGACACTCTAACATTGATTTTTTGAATTCAGACATTTTGCTTTGTTCCTTTGACCTCGATTCTTAGGATGTTGCAGTAAAAAATTTTCAGCTTCTGTTAATGTCCCAAACTAAGTTGTTTTACAACAATTCAATCTTTGCCAAATTGATCCAATAAATCCAGTGCAGCACAGAGGGGTAATCCTTTCCTAAATATAGAAGCAGTCCTGGAGATAACCTTAGTACTAAGATCCGAGATCAAAAGGTGGATTATTCCTATAGGTGGAAAATCAATTCTTAAAGCTGTTCGTTTGAACATCCAAACAACCAAAATTGCTGGCTACTAACTGCATAGTACTGCTTTACTTATAAACTTTCGTTTGTCCTTCTACACATGGCTCATTCTTCTGTTGAATTCATTTCGGGGGCGGCAGCCTCTGTTCCTCTCAATGACAGTATAAATGTACAAAATGTACAAAAAGATGCTGAGACAATACCTGAATTTCAGTGTGGTCCACTTTATATTCTTAATAATTTTGTGAGAACTGAAGAAATAAGTCAAAAGTCACAATTAATTTTTGAATCACTTATATGTGCTTAAGTATAGAACCTAATGCTTTGAAAAGCTTCTGACTTGAATATTTCCCTGCCACAGAACACCAGGTCAACAATAAATGCTAAAATCACCATAGCTGTGACCAAGATAAGCAACATTGTTACTTAAATAATCCCATAATCAACACCAGGACAGTCTCTGATTTGATGCTATTCTTGTTCAGTGCTGTTTATGGATGACATTACTGCAATGCTTTGTTGTAGCACTCAGTATTTCTCCACAAAGTGGCAGTAGCCCATGTTTGTTATAAGTATTCTGTCATCTTGCTACGTGGCTGTTGTAAATAGATAACTGCATAATAAATCAAGGACTTTGCTACATCAAGAAGTATAAAAAGGATAAATGTTCTCTGGGTAATTTCTATTTTTAGAGGCACAAGCTCAGAGGAAAAAGAATTGAGTAACATTGATATAGTGTTATCATTTTTTTTCTTCCTGCTTACACAATGAAGTTGCCAAGCAAGCTTATTCCATAACATATTTCAGGTCATGATCTGTGGCTGTCAGTTTCATTTCTCCCGTCAAATTTTTTCCCTGGTATCCCAAGTTATATAAGGCATTTATTTTACTTCTGTCCATTTACAAAAACTAATCCATTCCTAATCTTTCTGTTTCCATAAAGGTTTCCTGGTCAGTTTAAAGATGCTACTGTAAGCAGGATGTGGGCATTTCTAAATTCTTCAGGTGGACCTGGCAGCTAAGAGCATTTGTGCTGGTCATTATTATGATCAAAGAAGCATTTTTAGCGATAATAAATAATCGGTCCATCCATATGTGAAGGATTAGATTCTTTAGGGAAAGGTAAACTGTCTAAGCTATTATAGCTTTTCCATTTTGCCGTGAATCTTTTAAAAGAAAAGAAACGGCAAAAGCATATTTCTGTAATAATGCATCCTTCTTCATTTAATATGAGGTTTACATTAAAGCCTGAGGTAGACAACCATCGGAGTGTGTCATTAAATTGTGTTCGCTTGTGATACAGTTTCACTAAGTGATAATGGATTAGGTTGGGATCTATTAATGATACTAATACAGTATATGACCCCAGAGCATTCAAAAACTGTTTCTTTACAAATGAAATAAGTGTATTATATTTACACTCTGCAATAACTTGTGGTGATCCTTTTTTATACTGTTTGGCTACAAAGACAACAAAAAACAATAATTTTAAAGTGTCTTTCAGGATTAAAATATTATTTTTATTCTGATAACATTAGCTCAGTATGAGCAAACAAACGTTTTCATCTATCTCTCTATTTTCATACCTACTTAATGCAATTGATGATGACAGTTAAAAAAAAGCTTTTGAAACTTCCATTCTATTGACTTTTTTAATGGGCAATGAACATCCTGATCATATTTAATATTGGCATCAAAAGGATTCTGACATTTAAGTAGTAGCTCTATTGCTAATATATCATTTATTCTGAAAAAAATCTTCTGTAAAATATATTGGAAATGGTAAGGTTTAAAAGAATTATCGTTATTGCTAAATATTTGCCTTATATACTGTATACACATATTAGCTGTAAAGTTGCTATATTGCTTATATATTACTTATTCTTGATCTTCCAAACAAGAAGGGTCCAAGTACTCAACGGTCACTTTCACTCCTGAGATGGGAAAACCTATTGGAAGGACATTGGTATCCATATCACAGTAATCCCTCAATCAGGCGTTTATGGTAGAGTGGCTAGGCAGAGGTCACTCTTGAGCAGGGGTCCTCAATCACAGTCCTGGAGGGCCGCAATGGCTGCAGGTTTTTGCTCCAACCCAATTGCTTAAAATAAAAAGCACTTATTGCTCAAGTAACACTTCTGTTTCACTTTAGTTGTCTCGCTCGTTAAGATTTTGAACCCTTATTGCTTATTTTAGTCTTAAACAGCCATATTCTTGGCTTTTAATTGCTCCTAATTAGCAATAACATGCAAATGACAAAAGAGACCAGCATTTCTCCATTTAGCTTGTTACCATTTACACCTGTGTGTAATCATGCACTATTGGGTTAAATTAGATACTTGGAAGGAAATTGAAGAGGAAAAAGTGAAGGACTGAGAATTACTCATCCACTTTAGCCTTCAAATCATTTGGATGATATCCTTAGAAAGGGAAAGAAAATCCAGGATATAAGAATTACCTGACATAGCAGAGTTAAAGCACTAACAAGCCATGAAATTAAATTATTGGCAAGACTTGCTTTCTAATTAAGCAAAAAGGTTAGAACAAAAACCTGCAGCCACTGCAGCCCTCTAGGACTGTGATTGGGGACCCCTGCTCTTGAGTAAAAGGCATATGACAGCCTGTCTGGACTCTGAGATCATGAAGAAAAAGATTTCCTGGTCTGATGAGAGAAAAATGGATCTCTTCAGACAGAACTCAAGCACTATGTGAAGACCAGACACTTGTTATAACCTGTCTAATACCATCCCTAAAGTGAAGCATGGTGGTGACTGCGTCATGCTGTGGAGGTGATTTACAGTGGCAGGAACAGAGAGAAAAATTAATGCAGCCAAATATACTGTAGAGAGGCCCTTGAAGAAAACCTGCTCCAGAGTGGACGCGACCTCAGATTGGGGCGACAATGACCCAAAGCATAAAGCCAAGACAATGCTGGAGTCCTTGAGTGGCTGCATTACAAAGTACTGAATTGAGGATCTGAATTCTTATGTAAATGAAAGATTTCATTTTTTGATTTGTAATAAAATGGGAAACATTGCTGAAAATATGTCTTTACTTAGCTATTATTTAAAAATTAAATCCACAACAAAATAAGGTGTGCAGAAAGTGAAGGGGTACTAAATAATTTGTAAATCTACTGTGTGTGTATGTATATATATATATATATATATATATATATATATATATATATATATATATATATATATATATATATATACATACAGTGGAACCTCGGTTCACGAACGTCTCGGTACACGTACAAATCGGTTTACGACCAAAAAGTTCGCCAAACTTTTGCCTCGGTTCACGACCACACACTCGGTATACAAACAAGCCAGTTTCCCTTTTGGTTTGTACATGTTCAGTCTCTCCCTGTGCATTTCCTGTGCAGCGAGCAAGTTAGAGAGCGAGAGAGGGTGCGACACACACACACACACAGAGGCAGTGCGAGAGAGAGACAGACGCACACACACAGGCAGCGCGAGAGAGAGAGCTGGACGCATAAGGTAGGAAGGCAGTTAAAGAATGCACTGGGCTTGATTTTGTTTTCACTTCTGTTTACAGCGATCAGTTTGTAGCGTGCATTGTTGCAATGTTACTTTTCTTGGTGGTTTATTAAATTACTGATTTTTTCAAATGTTCATTTTTTTCCCTGTGCTTAAAACTCATTAAAAAAAAGTGTTTTTAGCCAGCGGTTGGTAGCGCTATAGCGCGAACTATTGCAGTGTTAGTTTCTCTGCTGTTCAAGGTTTTCTCAGTGTTATTCAATGTTTTTACATTTAGCTTACTACTAGCAAAATACCCGCGCTTCGCAGCGGAGAAGTAGTGTGTTAAAGAGGTTATGAAAAAAAAAGGAAACATTTTAAAAATAACGTAACATGATTGTCAATGAAAGCCCGTTTCACTCAGTAAGTCTTATGTGTGTGTTTATGTATGTGTGTATATATATGTAGATGTGTATATGTAGATATGTATGTATATGTATATAAATGTTTATGTGTGTGTGTATATTATATATATAATATATATATATATATATATAAAAGACAGCAACAGTTATAACAATGACAACACAATTACATTGACAATCATGTTACGTTATTTTTAAAATGTTTCCTTTTTTTTTCATAACCTCTTTAACACACTACTTCTCCGCTGCGAAGCGCGGGTATTTTGCTAGTATATATATATATACATATACACACATACATGCAGTTTTAATAACACAGAAATCAATATAAACATTAACATCATTATCATATGAGAATATGAAGTAATATATAAGAAGCACATTTCATATAAATATAAATTATTAAACAGTAAAATCTTCTTCTGTAATTTGCTACCGTGGCAATTTGTGTGTCTGTCCAGGATTTTTAAATGACCTGTAGCTCGCAAAACCGTTTCACCTATACACTTGAAATGTGGTACACATATAGTACGTCACGTCTACTATCCGCTTTATGGGTGATGATCGTTTTACTCTTTTTATCTTTATTTTATTTTATTGTAGAATCAACTCCTATCTGCGCACAGCAGGGCAGCCGTGGTCGGATGCGTATGGTGTATTCACTCCATGTTATCGTGCATTGCGCTGTCAGTGGTATTTTGATAAAAGAATTTGAACAACATATAAGAAGCGTATAAATTATTAAACAGTAAAACATTAAAATTTAAGAAGTAAAGTTACATTAAGTACTACTGCAGTGCCTTCGGGTATACCTCATTTTTTGTTTGCCCATTACATGCTTAAATGTATAAATTTTTTGGTGCACCTACCCGAGAACACGCGACATATAACAGAGCGTGGGAGAAGCATGGATTTTAAACCCGCGTTGAGTTCATCTGCTGGTCTCCCTCATGGAATAACTGGTAATGTTTGACTAAAATGTACAGCGAGTAAAACGACATTACCTCCTATTTTTTTTTTTACTATCTCTGAGATCTTGCTTTTTTCGGTTCAAGGCTTCATAAGCTGTTTTATGTTGTATGGTGTACTTATCCCAAACCATCATCTTTGAATGTTGCAAGACTTTCGCCTTGTATGTAGATCGGGGTAATTACATTCATTGCATTCCTAGTCTGAATCACAATCTGATTGTATGGGTGGTTACCTGGCACTGTAGGGTTGCCACCCGTCCTTTAAAATACAGAATCGTGCCGCGTTTGAGAATGAAATTGCGCGTCCCGTTTTGAATCAATACTGGACGGGATTTATCCCGTATTTTTTTTATCATTTTTTTTTAAAGCAGCGTCTCATGCAAATCATCCCACACGCATTTTATGAAGATGCCTCCTTTCCTACTTTTGATTGGGTAATACTTGATGTCATCGTTAGTTTGATTGGTGTTTTTAACTGTCCAGTGAGGAGGGCGTGTCTTTTAAGTACAGTGTTGGCACTGAGATGTGGCGTCAGCGCCATACTTGAAGTCCCTAACGTTGCGGTCAGCAAGTCGGCTAACATCCGCCATGTGCCGTCTTTCAGTTGCGAGAAGCAGATCATAGAATGGTTGAAACTGTTGCCCCTAACGTTGCGCCACGGCGTGTGGTTCGTTTATACCTCGTGTGTTCTCATTAAACTTTTATCTCGCGAATATGTTATTGCAATCCGCAGCGGGAGCGTTTCTATAAACTTAATTTAAACTTACGTTTTACACCGTGCTTTCTTTCCCTTATGAACATGGTTGTATGCTTAACTCGCTCCGTTCTCAATTGTTTAATTAATTTTTTGCTCTTAGCTGTTCGCGGCTCTTCCTCCATTTCCCCCTACTTCGTTCTTTTATCTCGCGAATATGTTATTGCAATCCTTAACGGGAGCGTTTCAATAAACTGATTGAAAATAGTTTTGCATTTACCTTTTTAGTAAAAGGCGAGCTTTTAAGCCTGAGAAATGAGCCCGTAAATGCACACGTTTAATTGCACATGTGTTAATATGTATGGTTACACAGTATTAAAAGACAGTGAACAACGTCAGTTACCTTTGTTCCCGCGTTTGATAAAAGGTGAGCTTTTAAGCCTGAGAAATCACCCCGTAAATGCACACGTTTAATTGTACATGTGTTAATATGTATGCTTACACAGTATTAAAAGACAGTCAAAAATTAACGTCATTTATCTTCATTCCCGCGTGTGACTTGTGCTGTAAATCTCTTCCTTGTTTTTAGTTCACGTGATTACGTAGGAGGCGTGATGACGCGATACGTGACTCCGCCTCCTCCATTACAGTGTATGGACAAAAAATATGTTCCAGTTATGACCATTACGCTTTGAATTTCGAAATGAAACCTGCCTAACTTTTGTAAGTAAGCTGTAAGGAATGAGCCTGCCAAATTTCAGCCTTCCACCTACACGGGAAGTTGGAGAATTAGTGATGAGTGAGTCTGTCAGTCAGTCAGTGAGTGAGTCAGTGAGGGCTTTGCCTTTTATTAGTATAGATTACGCTGTGCATTCCATGGTTTAATTAACTATATTTGTGCTTAAAAACTTAAAAAAATATATATATTTACATACAGTTCGTATGGTCTGGAACGAATTAATTGTATTTACATACAATCCTATGGGGGAAATTGCTTCGGTTCACGACCAAATCGGTTTTAAAACAAATTATGGTTGTGAACCAAGGTTCCATAGTGTATATATATATATATATATATATATACATACATATATATATGTATGCAAAAGTAGGTTTAAAGTAGTTAGTGTTGAAAAAAAACATGCATGTTATGATTATCACAATAACTTTATTAACCCAATAGCTTTATGAACTTTATTAACTCAAAAGAACGGCACAGTGGCACAGTGCACTTAGGCTTAATCGTGTAAGTGCTCAAATTGCCAGCCTTCATTATTTACACATTGTTGTTGTCTATTTGTTACACTTAAGCACACTTTGGCATAAAATTCTTTGAAGACAAATAAAAAGACAAATAATACTAATAAATATTACAATAATTAATTAATTAATTAATACAAGAATAAAATCTGTATTTTGTGTACTCACAATTGTAAATCTACACTTGTCCAACCCATATACTGTATATATTATAGAGTACCTGTCAAATAATACAAAGAGTACACAACATATGTTTCACCCTAATTGGGGCTCATCAGGTGTCACACACTTTTGCTTCACCTTGCGAGGGATCAAATCTCAGACGTCAGCACCTGAGGCAAAGCTTCAGACGTTGAACCATGGCAGCTGGTTCACTTACTTGACAGGGTGTAGATCAGAGAATTATATCCACTGATCTGAATTGCAAACTGATTATCTGGGTGGTCACCTACCAGTTAATGCTTGTGGTCGGTTGGCCATTTGGAAAAAACATCCACTGCACCATTTCAGCTGCGAGCCAGTTCAACCAACCACAAGCATTAACTGATAAGTGGTCACCCAAATAATCACAGTGTGATTCAGACCTATGGATATATATATATATATATATATATATATATATATATATATATATATATATATATATATATATATATATATGTTGTAACAACAGCACTTTATACCACCCGACCCGGCACAGGACTACACACGGAGGCACGTATAAAATAACACAAAAATGTTTATTTTCTTCCCCGTGAACCCCCCAGCCACAATACAGTTCAACATTAAGCATAAACTACTCAAACCAACACACAGCCTTCTGACACCACCACTCCTCCCTTGAAGCTTTGTCCTCTCCTTCCAACTCTGGCCACTGAGTGGTGGTGTCTGGCCCCTTTTATAGCCCACCCGGAAGTGTTCCAGGTGCTTGACCACCTGGTTCCAATTGCACTTCTGAGTGGGGCTGAAGATTTGTCCAGCTGGGCATATACATATATATATAATGTGCATTTGTCTAAAACCCAAAGATAGAGGACATGTATAACACCAATAAGCATTAATATTAATACAAATTAGCTGCTGCACACAGTTTTTTGAAATGGACGTTTCCAGCTATAAACCATACATTCCAGCCATAAACAATTCATTATTTAAAAATAGTACACATACATACAAGTTAAGTTGAACAGGCAGTAAACACGGCAAATTAACTTTTAACAAAAAATAAATAAATCATGACAATTTACAGTTCACTACCAGAGATATGGCTATTTGACAATGGTGGAAAGGAAACTAATACCTCTAGTCAACAGCATTCCTAAAGAAAATACACATTTGGGGGTCCATGACAGGCAAAGTCACAGTCAAAGTTACAATTCTTGCCAAATTGCTGCTCACCCCCTCCTAAGAATACTACAATATAAATACAAGTAGGGCAGTCTAATAAGAAAATTAAATCTTTTCTATAGTTGATAACAAGGCTTTGAATACCTCTGGTGTCACTTTATATTGACACGAGTAGCGGTTTGGTGGTATAGCACTGCCACCAAGTGCCACAGTAGGGTGCCATGAAGGGTGGCGGAATAGAGAAGGGTCAGCAACAGTTCATAATGATCGTCAAGCTTTTACTTTTGAGGCAATGACTGACAAATTCAGTTGCAATATGAAGAGCTAATCAGCAGCTCATATCAGCAGCTTGCACTTTAGACTTAATTAATGAGTTTCATCTCTTCTACAAGTAACAGACAAAACATAACTGCATCATGTAGCTTCTTAGGGCAGCATCTGATTAAGCTATGTGGGTCAGACTGCTACTATGTGGTCTCAGTATCTTTGTTCTAGAAGAGATTTTTTTATTAACCATGTTTGAAACATCATGAGAATTTCTTTTTAGTATTGCCGTTCACCTGACCCTTCCGTATGAGAAATTTGCTGTCTTCATTTCTTCTTAAATCACGTGAAGCTTGTATTTCTGCCGTCATCATACACACACATCAATTTGTCACTTCAGTCTATCTCGGTTTCAGCTTCCCTCAAGACTGAAACTGTAATGAAGAAAGTAAATAAAGGCTGGTGTACTCTCTCCAATTTTTGTCTAATCTCAGATTTACCGTTCTTGGCTAAAACTCTTGAACATAAAATTTATGTTAGCATAGTCAGCACCAAAGTGGCACTGGCCTGTTTGAATCATTAAAGGGAGGATTCTGACCTCATCACATTACAGACAATGGACTTGCTATAATTGTGATCAACCTGCATTTGCCTCAAAAAATTTATCTTTGTAGTTTCTGGAAAACTGGTGGCCATAATCATGCACAGACAACAAAATCCTTAACTGTAACCCATTTGTGGCTTTACATGGCCAAATAACCAGGCTACTCATGGAGAAATCTACCTCTGTTAACCAGATTTCTCTGAGACAAATAACCCAGTTTCTCTAACCACAACAAGGGTTTCCATGCCATCTTAGAAACAGGGTTTCTCTGAATAACCAGGTTATTAAAATGCAGATAACACACTGAGTGATAAAATGTCATCAGATCCACTCCCTGCATCTGTAGATAGGATGCTGAAGTACATTGCGCATAGTTTTTTTATCAGAATGTGGTTGGAATACTCTTCATTTTTTAATGCACCAAGCGTCAAGAGATTAAATCAGTTTCAGAATGCTTTTGCCTGAACCTGGGAGCAAACCAGACTCTATTGGCTTTCTCTGAAATATCAAATCATTGTCAAAACTCTGCTAGTTTAATTTATTATGATATGTACTCTATTATTACTGAATCCAATCAATTCTTTATGAACTAATTCAAAGATAAATTCTGTATTTTTTAAGTTGAACACATTTCTTCACAATCATGTTATGTGTTAATTTGCCATATGAAATTGTGTAAAGTGAAGTCTTGCATTTCATAATTAAGGCAAAAGGATAACCTGGTCCCAACATGAATAAAAAAGAAAACTTACAGAATAAGTCAATTTTTTAAGCCAAAAGTGTTATCCAGTATTGATCCATGTCCTGATATTTCACACATATTACAAAAGAGTGCATTCATGTTATTCTAGGAAGGAAAAAAGGCAAAAAGGGTAACATGTTTGTAAGATTCTGCCATTTTAAAAGGAGAATGGCTGTGCACTTCACCTCGCTGCTTCTGTTTCTCTGTGGCACCCTTCAAGGTAAGTGTCTCCAAGAGCTGTTATTGACATTATTGAATTCTGATGCCCAGATGTGAATTGCCATCTCTGTTCTGTAGACACCTAAACAATAATCAATGAGAAAAAGTAGCATTTACAATCACTCAATTTTTCACTATATGGAACGTTATTCCCCCACTCAAAATAAAACAAAAAAAGTATTGTGTTATCTCGAAATATATTGCCAGCTGCTGGCAATATTATAATGCACATGTGTGCTTCAACAGTCTACAGAGGAATAGGCTCAGCACACACAGAGTGTGCAATCAAGTGACAAGAGATGAACAGACATTATAGGCAAACATTTACTTTTAATCAGGATGAAGTTTACGAAGTCTGGTACAGATGTTTTAACATAGGCAGAGTGGTAGCGCGGAGTTATTTCTGCATGTTCTCTTTATGTATTAATGAATTGATTGACATCAGTGAGTGTCAGTAGGTTTACACATTCAAAAATGTTACCCTTAGTTCTTTTATAACCATATCCTCAGCATCAGCGACTCAACAAATGCTATAAAATTTGATAATGGAATTGTGGCACTTCAGTCTGTTTTGTTTATGATTTGGCTCTTTCAAATTCTGTCATTTTCATCCATCCATCCATTACCCAACCCGCTATATTCTAACTACAGGGTCACGGGGGTCACGGGGGCCAACACAGGGTGCAAAGCAGGAAACAAACCCTGGGCAGGGTACACCGCAGGGCACACACACACACACCAAGCACACACTAGGGATAATTTAGGATCGCCAATGCACCTAACCTGCATGTCTTTGGATTGTGGGAGGAAACTGGACTGTCATTTTCATTTTTTCAGTATGTGTGAGTCACACCATGGAAACAGCATAATGTTGATTGGTTCTGTGAACTTAGTATAGACATGCAGGTGGGTTGGCTCTTTCAAAAATGCAGTGTAATTAGTTCAGTTCAGATGCATTGTTATATGTATAAAGCACAATGAAAATCTTTACAACCATGATGGCACTTTGGTATTAATCTCACTCCATATGCAATGTAAAATAAAAACACAGTCTATAATAATCAAAGTGGGTGCCATATAGTAAAAAATATTCATGATTTGAGTATGCATTTGTCTGTTGTTACAAGCCACGGCAGAACATAACCATTGAAGGAACAATATTGCAGGACAAAAATAACATAATACACAGCTTCGGACATTTGACATGTTCCAGAGTTAGGGTTGGTGTATCGAGGTGGTTTTTGTGGTTATGTGAAAACTTCATCCATGGTTTTATTTGTGATAAAATGTATTACTTCCAGTTTAATTCTGCTGTCACAAGCATGCCTCAGAAGTATGGAAGGCTCGTTTTCTTAAATCAAAAACTTTTCTGCTTCAAAATGGAGGTATTTGGTAATTTTTAAAGCCTTTATTTTCATGTTGGGATGTCAGTACCAATAACCTCCATTTTAAAACACAAGTGTAGTATTTTTTTAAATGTATCAATCTGGTGTCCAAAAGAAAGAACTGAAGCACAGTTCCATGGGCCTCATTTATAAATGGTGCATACGCACAAAAATATTGTGTATGCCTGTTTCCACACTCACTTTGAGAAATATGAAAAGTAAACTTGGTGTAAAGGCACACACATTTTAACGGCAGCCTTACACCTTGAGTATGGACTTTTCTGCTTAGTTTGGCAAACAGGCGGCATCGAGCATCAAAGCAGCACTACTGTTTCTGTGTTGTTTCCTTTCTTTTTCATATTCCCATCGATGATGCAGGCTTTATTAAATACATATGATATGGATTGCATATTGTTTACAAATTTAATTCACTTAATTGTAATCATTCTGTAACAAAATAATGGTGCATACCATTACCATACCATACCTACCATAGCTACTTTAGCATTGTTAGAAGACATCGCCAATGAAAGAATTAGAAGAGAGCATGTATTTATAGATGATGATGACTAGTTTCTAAGTCCATTTTGATTTCCAACAGCTATCCTCTTGGAGGTGTGTGCTGAACTGATGCCAGCTTTGCAAAGGCAGACTTTGAGGAATTGTGCTCTACCTGCTCCTTTGCAAGTTTTATCCACTCTCAGGTTTTTAGCCACAGGAGCTTTTCAACTTGAACTTGCTGACGACTGGGTATTTCACAAACATCACTGAGTCATGCCATGCCAGCTGTATAGAATGTTATTATCTGCTTGTCATCCAGATATATATGATTTCATTACACTATGGATGAACAGGGAAACATCCATCCATTATCCAACATCTAAGTGCAATTCACAGAAGCATCGAATTTTCCAAATGTAATCGAAACGGACAACTGCACGCACATTGCTATTGTTCCTATGCTGGACAAGTTACATCAGCCAGAGATGAATCACCAAAAGAATGAGCTGGCATTACATCATCAATAGCAGGAGAACCTATAAAACCAGCAAATCCATACAATCACAGGGTATTTGCCAACTAGTGTGGCAAAAGGAAAGCAGTCATTTTTATGATAGCAAGTCACCTCAAAGAGCCATGCAAAGAGCAGAGACTTTGCTTATGTAAATAGAAAGCATTTCCACTCTATTAATGTGCTGCTCTATAGTGCACAGAAAGTGTGTCACATTGAGCAAGCATGTAGAATGCTGCATAATGTGGCACACAATTGTGGCTTGCTAGTACCTGAAGAGATGTGGTATGATGAACCTGACCCTGATGATCAGCCAAATCAGACACCGTTACAGCTTTGTTTGAATGGTATTAGCAGAATTTAAAAACAGGTAATCAGATGCAGCATTTATTTTTTAATCAATTCATTTAAATTGTGGTCAATATCACATAAAACAGCCCTTATATTCTTTAGTTGATTGGGTACATCTCTTACAGCATCCGCTATTGCATTTTGTGATTCCAGAACAGCGTCCGTCAATATACAGCCAGATGGTCGCCCAATGGTTTCCAAGGCAGAGGTGTGTGTGCAGCCATCATCCAAAAATGTATCTGGCACAGCAGCATCATCATCGCCTAAGCATCACACAGGGGTCAGCTTTTGTAATATTGTCTGAAACAGAATAAACATGTGGTGGGTTGCGACTCGGCTTTTTCATGTCAATTTTGATATCTGACAACAACTTTTTTATTTTGGCCGCTATGCGACTGTCTGAACTTGAACATTTAAGTGTCATTATCACTCCATCAACTTCCATTTGTTGCTTATACAGAACGTCTGCTTATGCCATAAATAGTACATTATTCCTTTCCTCCACTTTGCATTAACTGAAATTATTCTTTTTTCTACATGTTTTTGCCATTGTCTTTTAACAAAACACTGAATGGAAGAGGCTATTTATATTGATTTGCATATTCAAATATGCAAAATTCTGGCAGGAGTCGGGGTGGGGATGTAGGTGGTTGCACATGTGTTAAATTTCACATTCATTGGGATTTATAAAGGGGAAGACAGACAGACACACACACTTCCATGCGTAGATGTTTATATTTCTCTTTCTCATTTCTGTCCTCTGTATTTCTCATCTGTAAGGACATTCTTCTCCAGTTTAACTGTAATCTTCCTTCCATATTTTTTTTTAATTACACATGTATGAGCTTGATATCTGTACCTGTTGTTGCGCATGTGTGCACAGGGAGCATCTATGAAGTTCAAACAAGGCAAGCCTACCATCATTAGTACCGGAGAGGCCACGGTCACTGTTGCCTGCATCTCTTTCATCCACAAACTGGTTACTTGTTTATCCTTAAGGCCTCACTTCTTTCACCCCAGATGTTATTTAAGAAACAATGGCAACAAAAGTGGGCATTCAATCGGGAAGCCACATTCACTGAGCATAGAGTTCCACAGGTGAAGATTGCCCTAATGCTGAGATAAAATCCCTAGGAAAAGGAACATATAGTCTGCAAAGGACACAACCCTGCCAATGTGTTTCTTTGTGTTGGTCCCAAACCAGGATACATGGGAAGGGTTACATCAGGAATGGCATCAGGTGTAAAATTTTGCCAGATGTGGACAACAATACAGATTTGTTTACGGATCGGTCGAGGCCCAGGTTAACAATGACTACAACCAGTACTAGAGTGCTGGCGGAAATTGAACAACTGTTGACTGAAGAAGAAGAGGGGGAAGGCATGTCTGGAGGCAAGGGGAAAAGTGGAAGGTAAATAAAGTGGAAGTGAGGGATGGACTGATAAAGGGAGAGAGTTAACTGATATGATAGAGAGAAGGAAGGCTGATATATTGTGTGTGCAAGAGACCAGATGGAAGGGGAGTAAGGTCAGGTGCATTGGAGATGGGCATAAATTGTTTTAGCATGGTGTGGATGGGAGGAGAAATGGGGAAGGGATTATATTGAAGCTGGAAATTTAAACTGTGATGATAAATGTTGTTAGTGCATATGCCCTGCAAGTTGGGTTTGAAATTGATGAGAAAGAAGATTTCTGGAGTGAGTAGGAAGAAGTGGTGGAGAGAGTACCCAAGGGAGCGAGCGGGGTGATTGGAGTGGATTTCAATGGACATGTTGGTGAAGGGAACAGAGGTGATGGGTAGGTATGGTGTCAAGGAGAGGATTGCAGAAGGTCAAATGGTAGTGGATTTTGCAAAGTACAAGAGTGGAGGAAGATGCACACATGTAGATTATATCCTATGCTGGAGGGTCAATCTGAAAGAGATTGGAGACAGCAAAGTGGTGGCAGGGGAAAGCATAATTAAGCAGCATAGGATGGTGGTCTGTAAGGAAACGCTGGATATGAAGAAGAGGAGAGTAAGGGCAGAGCCAATGATCAAATGGTGGAAGTTGAAAAAGGAAGACTATAAGGTTGAGTTAAGGGAGGAGGTAAGACAGGTACTGGGTGGCAGTGAAGAGTTACCAGTTAGCTGGGCAACTACAGCAGAAGTGGTAAGGGAGACAGTTAGAAAGGTACTTGGTGTGACATCTGGACAAAGGAAGGAAGACAAAATAACCTGGTGGTGGAAATGGGAAGTACAGCAGAGTATACAGATGAAGAGGTTGGCAAAGAAGAAGTGGGATAGTCAGAGAGAGAGAGAAAGAGAGATACAGAAAGTAGACAGGAATAAAGAAGATAAGGCATAAGATGAAGAGAGAGGTGACAAAGGCTAAAGAAAACGCATATGATGAGTTGTAGGAGAGGTTGGACACTAAGGAGAGAGAAAAGGACCTGTACCGATTGGCTAGACAGAGGGACTGAGCCAGGGAAGATGTGTTAGGTTAGCAGGTTAGGGTGATAAAAGATAAAGATGTAAACATATTCACAAGCAAGGAGAGTGTGTTGAGCAAGTGGAAAGCGTACTTTGTGAGGCTGATGAATGAAGAGAATGAGACAGAGAGAGAGAGAGAAGGTTGGATGATGTGGAGAAGTGACAGGATGCCTGAGGAGTGGAGAAGAAGTGTACTGGTTCCGATTTTTAGGAATAAGGGTGTTGTGCAGAGCTGTAGTAACTACAGAGGGATAAAATTGGTGAGCCACAGCATGAAGTTATGGGAAAGAGTAGTGAAAGCTAGGTTAAGAAGGGAGGTGATGATTAGTGAGCTGCAGTATGGTTTCATGCTGGGAAAGAGCACTACAGATGCAATGTTTGCTCTGAGGGTGTTGAAGGAGAAGTATAGAATGACAGAAGGAGCTGCATTGTGTCTTTGCGGATTTAAAGAAGGCATATGACAGAGTGCCTAGAGAGAAGTTGTGGTATTCTATGAAGAAGTTGGGAGTGGCTGAGATGTATGTAAGAGTGGTACAGGATATGTACGAGGGAAGTGTGACAGTGGTGAGGTCTGCGGTAGGAGTGAAAGATGCATTCAACGTAGAGGTGGGATTACATCAGGGATCAGCTCTGAACCCTTTCTTATTTGCGATGGTGATGGACAGGTTGACAGACAAGATTAGGCAGGAGTCTCCATGGAGTATGATGTTTGGTGATGACATTTTGATCTTTAGTGAGAGTAGGGAGCAGGCTGAGGAGACCCTGGAGAGGTGGCAATATGCTTTAGAGAGAAGAGGAATAAAGGTCAATAGGAACAAGACAGAATACATCTGTGTAAGTGAGAGGGAGGTCAGTGGAGTGGTGAGGATGCAGGGAGTAGAGTTGGCAAAGGAGGGTGAGTTTAATTACTGGGATCTCCAGTACAGAGTAAGGGGGATTGTGGAAGAAGGGTGAGAAAGAAGGGGCAGGCAGGGTGGAGTGTGTGAAGAAGAGTATCAGGAGTGATTTGTGACAGACAAGTACCAGCAAGACTGAAAGGGAAGGTCTACAAGATAGTAGTGAAGGCCAGCTATGTTATATAGGTTGGAGATGGTGGTACTGACCAAAAAACAGGACACAGAGCTGGAGGTGGCAGAGGTTAGAGATGTTAAGGTTTGCATTAGGTGTAATGAGGATGGACAGAATTAGGAACAAGAACATTAGAGGGTCAGCTCACGCTTTGGGTCACAGATTTGCACAGAAACACAGGAGTTTGTAGAGACAGGAACTTTATTCAAACACTGCAAACAAACATATGTCTCTTTTTCAAATGTTTATACGTGCTCCTTGACAAGACAGAGATGACAGTTCCGTCTCACAATTAAAAGAATGCAAACATATCTTCCTTTTCAAAGGAGTGCGCGTCAGGAGCAGGGAAGGTCAGTGAGAGAGAGAGAGAGAGAGAGAGAAAAGCAAAACAATCGAAAACTGACAAGTGCTGTTTGGACTTTTAAGTATGCAAAGTACTGTGGGATAGATCAGCCGCAAGTAAGCCCAGCAAGCAAGGGAGCAATGTGAAGGTAGTCTTTCAGCATTTTTTTGAGGAGCGTCCGTAACCTGTAGGGATGCGATCAGCCCCCCAGCTTTATTCACATTTTTGTGAATCAAGCGACACTCCAAACCAGGCTCAAACAAGCGTGATAGGACATCAGCATTAACATGTTCAGAGCCAGGTCGATGCCTCACTGTAAAACTGTAAGGCTGCAAACCCAAAAACCATCTCATAAGACGAGAGTTCGTATCTTTCTGGCGGTATAACCACTGAAGTGGAGCGTGATCTGTCACTAATGTGAAATTTCGACCCCATAAATAATAACGAAGTGCTTCCACAGCCAATTTAATCGCCAAGCATTCTTTTTCAATAGTCGAATAATTACACTTCCTAAGAAGCAATTTCCTACTCAAAAATGTGATAGGGTACTCTTCCCCATCAAAAACCTGGGACAGGATGGCGCCTACACCAAATGCACTTGTGTCCGTCTGTAGAACAAAATCCTTGGAGAAGTCGGGATTCCGCAGAACTGGATAAGAAGACAAAGCAGATTTCAAATCACAAAAGACACGTTCTCAAACGTCTGTCCATACAACAGGGAGGTTCTTCCTGCCTCTAGTAAGATCTGAAAGAGGAGCAGCCATATTTGCAAAATCAGGGATGAATCTTCTGTAATAATCAGCAAGCACCAGAAAGATACGTGTTTGTTTCTGCGTTTCTGGTCGTGGATAAGCAAGCATCTCTTCCACATTTCTGAATTGAGGTCGGAGTAAACCCCTGCCCATGGAATAGCTCAGATGAGTCTCAGACATACCCAATTTACACTTCTTGGGGTTAGCTGTTAAACCAGCCTGTCTTAAGCTTTCAAGGACAGCCTGGAGATGTTCTAAATGTGTTTGCCAATCATTACTGAAAATCACAACATCATCAAAATACGCCCCGGAATACTCAAAATGAGGACGCAAGATCTGGTCCATCATACGCTGGAAAGTTAGAGGTGTGCCATGAAGACCAAATGGGAGTCTAGTAAATTAATAAAGTCCGTCAGGAGTTGCAAATGCTGTTTTTTCACAACTGTGAGCCTCAAGAGGCACCTGCCAGTAACCTTTCGTGAGATCCAGTGTGGAGATATAGGATGCCTGACCCAGTTTTTCCAACAGTTTGTCAACACCGGGCATTGGATAAGCATCAGATTTTGAGACTTTATTCAAGCACCTAAAATCGATACAGAAGTGAACCGTTCCATCTTGTTTTGAGACTAATACGACTGGACTGCACCAGTCACTTTTACTTTCACAAATTACACCCAATGTCAGCATCTTTTTGACTTCGTCGCGCACAATATTCCATCGTGCTTCCGGAATCCGATACATGTGCATCTGCACCCTAACACCGGGTTCAGAAGTGATTTTATGTTCTGCAAGATTAGTCACACCTGGTAAGTCTGAAAAAACATCAGTGTTCTGTTCAATCAAAGATAACAACTCTGCCTTTTGCGAGTCAGACAAATCGTCACCATTGGCAACATCAGTCTGAGAGACAGCAGCCAAAGAAGAGTAAACCGTCTCTGGGTCATGCTACTCCTTCAAGAGATTAACATGTAAAATCTGGAATGGTTTGCACCAGGAAGCGGGACATTTTGAGCGATCTGAAACAACTGCTCGGCGTTCATCTGTGCAACCACTCCTGGTACCACTTGTCACGCTTGGGTCACAGATTTGCACAGAAACACAGGAGGTTGTAGAGACAGGAACTTTATTCAAACACTGCAAACAAACATATGTCTCTTTTTCAAAAGTTTAAACGTGCTCCTTGACAAGACGGAGATGACAGTTCCCTCTCACAATTAAAAGAATGCAAACATATCTTCCTCTTCAAAGGAGTGCGCGTCAGGAGCAGGGAAGGTCAGAGAGAGAGAGAGAAAAGCAAAACAATCAAAAACTGACAGGTGCTGTTCGGACTTTTAAGTATGCGAAGTACCGCACGGATCGCGCTATAGATGAGCCACAAGTAAGCCCAGCAAGCAAGGGAGTAATGTGAAGGTAGTCTTTCAGCGTTTTTTTGAGGAGCGTCCGTAACCTGTAGGGGTGCGATCAGCCCCCCAGCTCACAGCGGTTGGGAGATGAAGTCAGAGAGGCGTGATTGTGTTGTTTGGACATGTGCAGAGGAGAGATGCTGCATATGTTGGGAAAAGGATGTTAAGGATGGAGCTACCAGATAAGAGGAAAAGAGGAAGGCCTAAAAGGAGGTTTATGGATGTGGTGAGAGAGGACATGCAGGTGGTGGGTGTAATGGAGCAAGATGCAGAGGACAGGAATATAATGGGATCAGGTGATAAAAGAAGACAATTGTAAAGGATACAAGACATCTGCAACATTTTGTTCAAACTCTTTTCATTATCATACTTTTCTTTATATTAAATAAGGTACCCAGCCTGTCCCTAACCCTTAATGGTCTCTCCTCGTTTATCATTAACCTGTTAATGCAGTTTAGAGTTACAGGGAGTCTCTTATTAGTACCATGAGGGCACCCACTCACCCTTACTCACACTTGATTTTCCAGAGTAAAATAACAAATATGCCATTAGTAGGAATCCTAGAATCCACAATGTCATGAATTAATGCACATAACAATGGGAAGGTCCTGCAAACTCTACACAGCCTCAGGAGCTGTCAGGCAGCAGTGCTAACCATTACACCATCTTTGTACATTTAGGCTATGGATTGTAAAATGAATTCTTAAATGTAAGTTTAAAACTGGTCCATTATTCTGCAGATGCTTTAATTATTGAAATGACATTATCCATCAATCTGCCTGTTTCTCTAGCCTGCTAAATAAACAATTTGCTGTTGATGATGTGAGTTGCTTAACATGGCATGATGTAAAAATGCCTGACAAATGATATCCTTTTCATGTATTGTTTCCTAGTACATTGCACGTTAATGATCCAATTTCCAAATTTACTTAAATAGATAGAGAATAGCAGGAATTGCGATTTTAGTCTAAATGTAATTAGTATGCTAAGTGTGAGAATTGAATCTTTAACAGATAAGTACAGTTTGTACTGAACATTTCATTCTCTGCGAAGAAAAAAAAACACACACACACACACACATTATTTCAGTGCCTCAAGTACAGAACAATTATTTCTCTAATCCTTCATTTATGTGTGTTGCTCTGATGAGACATTAACAATTTTTTTGTTTCCGTGGTCTTTGAATCTGACCTTAATATACCGACTTGAGATGATATAAAAAGGATTATATTTGTTTAGGAAACTACAGAGAAAAAAATTAATTCAGTAGTATAAAGTCTACTGTGGAAGGTGTAATTTGTTCCAAGAAATTATACAACTATTAATGAAGAAAGCCTTCTAACCCTGATAAAAGGACCAGTTTTACAAAAACAATTTATCAGGGTCTACTAATATCTGTAATAATCAAGGTGTTGAGACATAGAATGTTTGATGTGGTGTTTAAAATGCTACGCTTTCATTGTTGTGATTTGGAAAAAGAAAGGTTTAACTTAAGCCAAGCTGACAAATATGTTCACTGAGTTGTAAAAAGGAATTATTAGACCCAATTATCATCATGTGTGAGTCGTCGACTCAATCCTTCCCTCTGCTTCATCATGAGAAAACACTGCCCTCTTTAACACACAATTAAGTAACAGGTATTAGAAATGCTTTTCACATGTGCTAAGCACTGCTGTAACACTTTCATCATGGCTTTCAAAGGGTGGGTATTAGCTGTTTTAGAGAATGGACTCAGGGACTTTGCACACTATCCAATTTGCATCCTCTTAGTGCTAACAGAGATGCATTTTCAAAAGTTAATCTGCAGAACATTCATGGACGTCATCCAATGTCTCCTCTAAATCTCGCTCTCCACCTGGTGTTTTCATCATTGTTATACCAGATGTGGCTGATAGAAAAGAAATCAAATTTGTGGTTAATCACTCGTACCAATTTGGTCACATAATCAGCCTCGACAAAGAAAAATGATAAGCATCTGAAATTTCTGCAACCAATCAGGATTTTTACATGGAAATTAGCATCACATGGTGCTCCAAAGACAGCCTATGCCTGACAGCATTAGATAACCAGGGATGAAAAGAAATACTTGGCCTTATTGATTTCTTTTTTCATTTGATACTGATATACACAGGAACCCAAAATGTGAATTAATAAACTTAGCTTTAGCCAAAGATGGAATTGAGTTAAAACAAGCAGTTCATCAAACAATAGCACATACATTTAACCCCCAGGCTTTTTTTTCTCTCTTACTTTTTGCCTTTCTTTCTTCTGTCTCCTAAGTTCATGTGCTTTCTCAATGACTTAAACCCCTGAAGGTTTATGTAACAACAGATCAAAATAAGGAAGAATTCTTTGTGGCAGCATTATATTTTCACTCTGCTCTTCTGCATGGTGTGTACTGGAGGTGACTGATGAGAACACATCTGCTGTTTGTCATCCATTACTGCCTGCTGCCAACAGGAATATACTGTCTTTATCTAAAGCTGAAGCTCACAATAAACCTGCAAAATATAAAGGTCACTTTAAAATATATCAAGCTTTTCAATACAGCACTTATGGGGATTGAAATTTTCGCATAGTACTTTCTAGAGTACAGTGCAATAGTGGGAGAGGCCTATAAGTGAGAAGGCAAGTGACCAGCGCTACTGTACTGTATATAAACACTTGATGTGCACTGGATCTGTTATCTGGTAATGGGATTCAGGGAATCTGTTCATTTACTAACAAATAATCTCCTTGCACATGGTGTCTGCAAGTTTGAATCATTTGTTTTTTTTAATTTAGTTGGTATGTAAAAAAAACTTGAGCAGAAGCAGAATTTAAGGATTACATGCAGGCAATGTGTCCTACTGCTAAGATTCTATATTTTATACAAAATTAGGAATATACTTGTAACGTTTCCGTTAACAATTACAGTAATCCCTCGCTATATCGCGCTTCGCCTTTCGCGGCTTCACTCTATCGCGGATTTTATATGTAAGCATATTTAAATATATATCACAGATTTTTTGCTGGTTCGCGGATTTCTGCGGACAATGGGTCTTTTAATTTCTGGTACATGCTTCCTCAGTTGGTTTGCCCAGTTGATTTCATACAAGGGACGCTATTGGCAGATGGCTGAGAAGCTACCCAACTTACTTTTCTCTCTCTCTCTCTTGCGCTGACTTTCTCTGATCCTGACGTAGGGGGATTGAGCAGGGGGGCTGTTCGCACACCTAGACGATACGGACGCTCGTCAAAAAATGCTGAAAGATTATCTTCACTTTGCTCCCTTCTGTGCAGCTGCTTCGTAAAGCGACATGCTGCACGGTGCTTCACATACTTAAAAGCACGAAGGGCACGTATTGATTTTTGGTTGTTTGTTTTTATCTGTCTCTCTCTCTCTTTCTCTCCTCCTGATGGAGGGGGTGTGAGCTGCCGCCTTCAACAGCTTTGTGCCGCGGTGCTTGCATACTTAAATGCCAAACAGCCCTATTAATTTGTTTGCTTTTCTCTATCTCTCTGACATTATCTGCTCCTGATGCGCACTCCTTTGAAGAGGAAGATATGTTTGCATTCTATTAATTGTGAGACGGAACTGTCATCTCTGTCTTGTCATGGAGCACAGTTTAAATTTTTGAAAAAGAGACAAATGTTTGTTTGCAGTGTTTGAATAAAGTTCCTGTCTCTCTACAACCTCCTGTGTTTCTGTGCAAATCTGTGACCCAAGCATGACAATATAAAAATAACCATATAAACATATGGTTTCTACTTCGCGGATTTTCACCTTTCGCGGGGGGGTCTGGAACGCAACCCCCGCGATGGAGGAGGGATTACTGTATATCAAAGTGGGCTTGTACAATACCCTGGGGAGACACTATTTATATAAAAGATGTTTTTATATTAATTGGATAAACAGATCTACCATTACTTACATGCATTCAATATCCAATTGTAAGTGTAACTGTACAAACAACGTGATCATCTGAAAGGGCTGAAAGTCAACATATATAACATACATACATGGTCATGAGGTTTATTCATGGTTTAATTAAACGTCAGAAAGATAAAGAATCATGATGTTGTTGGTGCCATATGGGGTGGTTCTGGAATGTCAGAAACAACAGCCCTCCTGGACATTTCAAACTCAACCAAAAAAAAACCAAAACAACAGGAACAATATAAGGGTGAAGTGGTGAAGGGGTGAAGATCCCTTATTAATGGGAAAGATTAAAAGAGAATGGGTAGGATCATTCAAGCTAACTGAAAGGTTAAAGAAATTCAACAGTAGTGTGCAGATGGGCATTTCTGAGGGAACAATTTATCAGACCTTGAATGGATGGACTACAGCAGTAGAAGACCATTCTGATTCCAAGATGAAGTTAAAGTGTGTTGTACTTCACATTTAAAATCAAGTTCATTAGGGTTAGGGTTAGGGTTTCACGTTAATTACTTGGTGTGATGTCACTGCATCACCACTATGCAAGTTTGAAGTTTAAAAAGTATCCAAGTTTTAGATGAAAACACAAGCAAATAGAGATTTCATATTGTTTAGATAGGGAAAGAACATTAGATATATTTACAAGTTTATGGTTCAATTTTGTTTTTTTGTTTTTTTTTGATTTTTGTTTTGTGTTCTGCCTTTGACAATTGGTCCTCTAATATTCATTTTGTTTCCTTACCACAACTTAACTACAGACTTCATTTAAACCCTAAATGATTTTTTTTGTTTCCTGATTGTTTCTGATCTAATTATTAAATCTTCAGACTGCCATATTCCACCTTTTGGTATAGTAGAAAGCTTGGCTATATTAAATATAAGCAAGCCCCAAAATGAAAAGAGTTTTTCAGAAATAAAACAATTAACACAAAACCCAGCAAAAGTAGGTTAATGATCTGGCTGTGGTCATGCACATCAAGTGGTCCTAGAAATGACTCTCTCTAGTGTGGCGGGCAGCCGGGTCCCATGCCCGGCCGGGGCGCCCCTTCTACTTATGTTCCGGGGGAGCAGCTCCTCAGTACCTCTCCCGGGACTCATGGTAGCAGCCTCCCTGGCTGACGATGGTGCCTCAGTTTCCCGCAGGGTTTCATGGGAGATGGAGTTCTCCACAACCCTGTGGGGATCTGGGGTGGCCACCAGGGGGTGCTGCATGGATCCCGGAGCCAGCCTGGACAACTCTACAGCCCCGCCCTGGTGGGATATAAAAAGGGCCGGCAACCACCACTCAGGGCCAGAATCGGGCCTGGGAGGAGTGGTAGTGCCAGAAGAAGGGTTGTGTGTTGTGGTTTAAGTGCTTTTGGGACTGTGCATTGCCTGTGGGGTTCATGGGGAAGATGTGCCCCACAGGTGAAGAAAATAAAAGTCTTGTTGTGTTTTTACACATGCCTCTGTGTAAGTCTGTACCGGGTCAGGCGCTATACAGTGCTCCTTTCACACTAGAAATGTTTGTGCCTATGAAGCAAGTAGTTTCCCCCATGAGCTTTAGATACCTCACCCTGACCAATTTAGTTGTAATCCTAAGAAATGCATAGAATTTCCAAATCAGGACCATCTGATCTTTGACCAACCATCTCACCCTTCAATGCACTTGAACAGTCATAGCTTGTTTATGAAGCACTTAATTGACATCTGCTCTGTATGTTTAGAACCACTAGTGTTGTGTTAGTTTGGATGAATTTTTAAAAGACTTCATTCAAAACACAAGAAAGGGTGTTATCTGGCTATCAAAAACTATGCATATGACAAACTTATCCTGCACACTGTTTGTGATGAGTTTGACTTTTGTCAGTTCTCCAGAGGAAATCAACTTCACATACAAATTTCAAAAACTAGAGGTAACTACTGTATATAATACATTTAAAAACACTAGCTGCAGATGTTGGCTGAGATGTGTCAGCCTTCCTATCATGTTTTTAGGAATTATCAGAGAAATTAAAGATGAAATGGCAAATCTTAATATTAGGTAATCATTAGATGAAGCCATTATATTTAGCATTAAAATTGAAAATATTTTGGCTAAACATAGCTGTGAAGAAAGACTTGTTAGATCATCTTATTTATAAGTGTCTGGGGAGATCATAGAAACAGCAGTATTGATGGGATTAACAAAACAGTCATTGCCTTAAATTGACAATTTTATTTGGTCCAGGCTTTTACAAAAATCAAACATCTTGCTGAAATTTAAAATTAAAAAGAAATCCATTGAAAGGGAAACTAATGGAAATTGGTATGTACTGTAGATCAGGTTATAGTATCTCTCCTTTTATAGACACAATTTGACAACTAGAGAAAATTATAATTCTTTGTTTTTAAGTGTTTGGGACCACAAATCATTTTGGGTATCCATGGCCAAAGAGACATAATCCTCAGTTTAATTAAGACTTTCAAAAAATTATTTATTCTGGAGACAGTGGTTTTAAAATCTGTCAAACTAAAATTATGCCTCTAATGTCACAGTGTTTTACTACTGAAATCTTACTTCAGTTTCAGTGCTAGAACTTTTACGGTGTTTTTAATAGTACTAGGGTGTTGTACTGTGTTTCCCATTATAGATGTAGTGAGAAGTTAAGCAAAATGATACCTTTTATTGGCTTACTAAAACGATTACAACATGCAAGCTTCAGGCAAGATGTGATCTTTTTAGGTAGCCAATAAAGGGTGTTTTTAATAAATAGTGTTGAGATTCCAGGACAGAAAACCCAAGGAAAGCCTGAATCCTTTAAAAAGAATGATGGGAGAGACGAACTATTTAAAAACTTTTGACACAAAGAAGAAAAAATTGTAGAAGTAACTGAAAGAAAATACAAAACACTGTCAAAAGCTGTTTTTTCAAAGATGTCTGCTCTGTCAAGCAAAAAGCATCTGATTGTTTGGAAGAAAAGCTTGCGATCAGCTTTGTATTACCAAATGACACATGATGGAACTCTATGTTTCTTGCTACTCAGTGACTATCTTGTATAGCAACCTTAACTCCCAAGGCAGATACCAATGAGGCTGATGACGCAGCCATTGCTGCATATGACAGACATATCCTGTACATTGTTTGTTACGACTTTGACTTTTATCAGTTCTCTCCAGACAAAATCAAATTCATACACAAATTATCAGATGTAATGAGTCGTTTGGCATTTGAACTGAACATCCTCCAAGGGGAGAAGAACGTCTTCTTTGGGTACTTGGCTCCAACCATTGTGCAATTACAAAGCGATTGGAATGGGCAGTTGGATGAGTGTACAACCTCACTGCTACACAAGGCCAAATTACGTGCCGTCCTCCATACAAAACATCACACAGTCACTGAGAACCAGACTGGAAGGCTTGCTTGAGAAGAAGGAACACATATTGGCAGCTATGCTGCTGCCAAAACCCAAGCTCAACAGGATGGACAATGAGGAGAAACACCTGCAGTACTGGCCGATTTTGAAACAAGAATTTTTAACTCTTAACTCTGATGATTCAGACTCAAGAAGCTCTGATCAATCCCAGTGAAGTGGTGACATTGACAAGAAACACATTGATGCATCATGTTTTAGATGTAATCGAAAACCACAGAATTTCACAAAAACTGAAGTAGACACTTATTCAGATGCACCAACCACAGATGGGTTTGCTAAGTACATGCTTCTGCTCAAGCTCAAGAAGCTGTTCATAACGTCCAACATTGCACTCTTCTCCAGCCCCTCTAGTGAAGAGGCTTTTCAGCATTTGTGGCCAAATCATTAGGCCCAGGAGAAACCGGCTCGGTAATGCTAACTTCGAGAAGCAACTGTTCTTTAATTCCAACAAAAAAGTTTGAACTGATTTTATCAGTGAATTGGACTCGTATTATCCATTATGGCTTATTTCTGGGGATATAGAAGATCTTGACTGGCAGTTGTGGTACAACATGCTGGGGATAAGTGTAAAGATGTATGTGCACTGAGGTAAAGCTGCATGAGCATAGCGAATAACTTTCTTTTTATGTTTTTTACTTAATGATTACTTTTACTTCTTTTCTCTATAGAATGTTGGCTGAATATTCAACTTTGAGCAGACTAGGAACAACCTTAGTTTACATTTCCACCGCCTGGTTGTTTCTTTCTTACAATTTTTCCCTGTGTTTGAACTGAAGATTTGTTAGTGCATAATTTTGTTCATGCAGGCTAAATGAAATTTCCATTGTATCCACAGTATACTTTTACTGCACCTCATTTTTTTTACGTTTCTCCGTAATAAAACATGTATATATAGTGCTAAATTACATTTGTAAACTGATCTGTTTTGAGTTGTCATGCTTTATGATACATTTAGTGGTAAAACATTTACAAACATAGGTTTTTCTTGGCTTTTAAAAGTAATATCTGTCTGTGATTTTTATAGTAGTATACAATAATTGATTTAGTTTGGGACATGGTAGTAATTGGGGGCTGGGGGTGTAAGGGTAGAAGTAAGTAAATAAGTTTTATTTATAAACCACATTTTAAAACTACTGAGGTTGACCAAAGTGTCATGACAATAACAACAACATTTATTTATATAGCACATTTTCATACAAGCAATGTAGTTTAAAGTGCTTTATGTCAAAGAGAAAGTTACATCAAAAGAAAAACAATTAAGATTAGGCAATAATATTAAACAGTAAGTAGCAAAGAAAACATAAGGTCAGATGACTGGGAGGACAGAAAAAAACATGAAGCTTCTAGATTGGCTGAAGAAAAAAACAAAATCTTCAGGGGTTCCAAGGCTAAAAGACCGCCCAGCCCCATTGGGCATTCTACCTAATATAAATGTTCTCAAATCAATCCTCTTTGTTTTCACCTTTCATATAGTGGGATTCTTTAAATGAGGCAGAAACCCCATGACGTAAGGGAGTCCTCAATTCTGCAGCTCCCCCGGGACCCAACAGGGCAGTCCCCCAGAACTACAATACCCAGTATGCCCTGCAGACACCCATGTGGTGATGCGAGCCTGGTATCACTGCCATCTAGTGTCCCGGGGGAAACAATGCCCTGTGTAAGCTGTCTCCCCTTTTCCTTAACTCCTACTAGTGTCCCATCTGGTTAAGGATGTTGGCCGTAACCTTACACTTAATTTTGACTCAAGAATTTTAGGCAGGATATACATTTAACATGTAGGAGCTGGTATAAAGCTAAAATTCTCGTTGGAGAAGGCTTTCACTAGTGTAAGCAATTGGACTAATGGTTTAGCCTCACTTCCCTTTATAATGAAAAGAAATAAACATATAGTAATGCTCCTTTGCACACTGGTACAGTGAAGTCCATACTATATGTCTGTTTTAATTTTTAAATTTCTACCTAAGAACAAAATGCCTTACTCATTAATTTCTGCTTCCAGGTGTGTTACTGTGTTTCAAAAATTATACTCTTTACTAATCCTACACTGGAAAAATTTGTCCAGATACTTGGCAATAGATGTAACACCTTAATACATTTTATTAATAATACTATAAATAATATATCAAGAAAGAGCACCCACTGAACATGGCATTATCAAAGACAGGTCACAAAGCTGTCCCTAATGACAATAATTAATGATTGTGGCATTTGTGTCCGAACGGTTTCCTCAAGAACCTTACACAGTTTCACCTTCCTATGACCTATTAATTGTGGCACACCGATTTCAAACCCTTTATTTCTAATGAAACTATGGTTGGTTAAGAGTGATTCTAAGTAGAATAATTATTAAAGATTATATTTCTGGACAAAGTATTTATATATGTATATATTAAACATATACAGTAAAGGCATTTGATTCAGTGTATACAATATATCTGCAAAATGTGTCAGAAAGTGGCTAATAATGAATTTTAGATCCTGCTTTCTGAAGTAGAAAATCTATTTTCTCCTCCATCTGTTCTTCAAAAAACATTTGGTTCAGTTTCACCTTTAAACTCTATTAACAAACATGATTAGGTCAGGTTTAGATGTTCATTGACTAATATCTTACTTGTCAAAAATAATGATAGTAGCTGCCAGGATAACGGTGATTTTAAAGTAAATTGACAAAATACTATTACCTTATTGTATGAAACCCTCGTTGGTTGGATAATATAAAATTATTTGGTAACAGGTGGCTTAATCATCTTGTACAAAGTTATAATAAGGTATTAAAGTGAGAATAACTTGATCTGCTCGAAAAATTAAAGGAACACTTTTTAATCAGAGTATAGCATCAAGTCAATGAATCTTGTGGACTATTGATCTGGTCAGTTAAGTAGCACAGGGGGTTGTTAATCAGTTTCAGCTGCTTTGGTGTTAATGAAATTAACAACAGGTGCACTAGAGGGGCAACAATGAGAGGACCCCCAAAACAGGAATGGTTTAACAGGTGGAGGCCACTCACATTTTCCCTCCTCACCTTTTCTGACAGTTTTTGCACTAGTTTTGTATTTGACTATGGTATTGTCACTACTGGTAGCATGAGAAGATACCTGGACCCTACAGAGGATGCACAGGTAGTTCAATTTCTCCAGGATGGTACATCAATACGAGCCACTGCCAGAAGGTTTGCTGTGTCTCCCAGTACAGTCTCAACGGCATGGAAGAGATTCCAGGAGACAGACAATTACTCTAGGAGAGCTGGACAGGGCCGTAGAAGGTCCTTAACCCATCAGCAGGACCAGTATCTGTTCCTTTGGGCAAGGAGGAACAAGATGAGCACTGCCAGAGCCCTACAAAATTACCTCCAGCAGGCCACTGATGTGAATGTCTCTAACCAAACAATTAGAAACAGACTTCATGAGGGTGGCCTGAGGGCCCAAGTTCCTCTAGTGGGCCTTGTGCTCACTGCCTGGCACAGTGGAGCCCGAATGGCATTTGCCATAGAATACCAGAATTGGCAGGTCCACCACTGGCACCCTGTGCTTTTCACAGATGAGAGCAGGTTCACCCTGAGCACATGTGACAGACGTGAAAGGGTCTGGAGAAGACATGGAGAACGTTATGCTGCCTGTAACAAGAAGTGGTGAGGTGGCCTTCTGCTGTTATGCACCTAAAATCTGGAATAGCTTGCCAATAGGAATTCGCCAGGCTAATACAGTGGAGCACTTTAAAAAACTGCTAAAAACTCATTACTTTAACATGGCTTTCTCATAACTTCATTTTAGTTTAATCCTGATGCTCTGTATATTCAATTAATTATCATAACTATTCATGGTGGCTCTAAAATCCGTACTAACCCCTACTCTCTCTTCTTTTTTTTTTTCACGGTTTTCTGTGATGGCGACCTGCGCCACCACCACCTAATCAAAGCACCATGATGTTCCTACATTGATGGATTAAAAGCCAGAAGTCTACATGACCATCATCATCAAGTCCTTCTATGAGAACTCTAAATACAAAGAGGACTGTTCCTTTATGTTAGGTAGAATGCCCAGAGGGGGCTGGGCAGTCTTACGGTCTGGAACCCCTGCAGATTTTTTTTTTTCTCTAGCCGTCTGGAGTTTTTTTGTTTTTTTTCTGTCCTCCCTGGCCATCGGACCTTACTCTTATTCTATGTTAATTAGTGTTGTCTTATTTTAATTCTTACTTTGTCTTTTTTTCTCTTTTCTTCATCATGTAAAGCACTTTGAGCTACATTATTTGTATGAAAATGTGCTATATAAATAAATGTTGTTGTTGTTCAGCATGACTGGTTTGGTGGTGGGTCAGTGATGGTCTGGGGATGGAGGGACGCACAGACCTCTACAGGCTAGACAACAGCACCTTGACTGCCATTAGGTATCAGGATGAAATCCTTAGACCCATTGTCAGACCCTATGCTGGTGCAGTGGGTCCTGGGTTCCTTCTGGTGCACGACAATGCCCGGCCACATGTGGCGAGAGTATGCAGGCAGTTCCTGGAGGATGAAGGAGTTGATACCATTGACTGGCCCCCACACTCACTCGACATTATGTTTTGGTCCATCCAACACTGCCAGGTTGCACCTCAGACCGTCTAGGATCTCAGTGATGCCCTGGTCAAGATCTGGGAGGAGATCCCCCAGGACACCATCCGTCGTCTCATTAGGAGCATGCCCCGATGTTGTCAGGCATGCATACAAGCATATGGGGCCATACAAATTACTGAGTATGATTTGGAGTTGCTGCAATGAAATTTCAGCAAAATGGGCTAGCCTGCCACATTATTTTTTCACTTTGATTTTTGGGGTGTCATTGAATTCAGCCCTCTGTACGTTGATCATTTTCATTTCCATCAAACGATGTGGCATCCTTTTTAGTAGCCCAATTTCCGCCAGCACCCTGTTGGCTAATAGTACTGGTGGCGGTCATTGTTAACCCGGGGCTCGACCGATCCGGTATGGAAATTTGTATTGTTGTCCGCATTTGGCAATAGTTTACACCAGATGCCCTTCCTGGCGTAACCCTCCCCATTTATCCAGGCTTGGGACCGGCACGAAGAAACACACTGGTTTGTGCATCCCCTGTGGCTGGGTTACATTGCAGTAAGTGACGAAAAGATTAATTGAGAGATGATTGATTCAGATAAAGGCCAGAACAAAAAAGGATGCAAGAGAAGACAGATTGGTAGAGGTTTATTCTGCATTTTCTTATAAATAGAAAGTAGGTTCTGAGGTATCCAGAGTTTTTATGTTCTGTTTAATGGTTCACTTCGGTGCTCCCGGTGCATTTTTGAAAAGGAAGCAGAGCAAACTGTAGATAGATAGATAGATAGATAGATAGATAGATAGCACATTCTTAGAAATCTTTCAACTAAGAATTATGCAAAGTAGGCCCAAATATACCAATGTAAGGCATTTAGAAAACTCATATCTACTGTAAATACAAAAGTGTATAAAAAGCAAAAACTGAACAAAACAAACTTACCACTCCATCGTCATTTTGCCCTTACATTCATTCAGAGGTTCACATCCTGGTACTGTATTTGTAGTGACTTGCCCTATTACCCTCTTTAAAGTACAACAAAATCTTTCTCTTTTTCTATGGCCACTATTCTCCTTGCCATTTAAGTGATTACCCCACTTCACCTCCCAACTCTTAAATCCAATAACAAGCATTCAGAACCAACCCTTATATTACATTCAGGGCATTCCTTGGTTCATTAAAGCCCTACTTTCTAACAAAGACAACAACTGCTAAAAGATGCAACATCCTCTTTTTATTGCAATCCACTGTTAAAAATGGGGTCCCAGATCTCCAACCTTGCTACATTAATTGCTTCAGCGCAAAGGTAGTGATTGGCACAAGTGGTATACAGTACTAGCATTCCTCTGAAAAGTATAAAGAAGAATTATTTTTTTCTGATCTCTTTTATTGCAAGTAAATTACAATGCAATTAAATGATATTGTATATAGATTTTTTGTATTACTAAACAGTTTAATCAGTTAGTAAGGGTATTAACAAATTAGAATGTAAACAAACAGCAATGCAAGCACCCACCCAACATCAAGAGAAAAGAAAGCTTTCAGAAGCTTTTTCCGTGATTACCGAGGTTAACTCTTGTAGGTGCAGGGTGGATGGATTGGCATATCTACCAGGAGGGAATGTGGTTCCTTGTCCAGATGAGAGGCCATATTGGAAGGATGTGGATGGGCAGTAATCTCAGCAGGGTTGATTTTTGGTACCTTTCCTGGCCAGGGGAGATTGGATGGACGGAGGAGATTGTGTATCCAGAACAATTCCTTCCTCAGTACACTAGACGACAGCAGGTGGAGCTCCCAGGCTCACATCCCACAGGACAACATGGGAGTTGTAGTTCCAATGTGCATTCCTGCTGGGTTTCTTAGGAGCTGCCACGAGATGCTGCAGAAAGGAATAGTCCTTATTTTAAGGAGGTTCTGTCCAACCTGGAAGAATTTCCTTGATGCAATATGGTGCCACCAGAAGTACTTTACCTCATCAAGGAGCCAGAGTCGGGGGAAGAGGACAACGCTTGCCTGGAGGAGTGGAGAGTTGGATGAAAGAAAATAAATAATTTTTCTATTAATTGTGGAAGAAGCCTGTTTAAAAGGTACTGTATGTAATAAAAATATTTCTTTTTCCCTCTTGTTTTACTAGCTATAAAAAGTGGAGCTTGCAGACACCAACCAACCCAAACCTTTATTTTTTCATTTGCAGCTGAGGAGACAAAGTATTGGCAAACAGTTGTTGCAAACTGGACATGCCCACTGAAGCTCCACAGCAAATCACTGCTTGGAATTCCTCAGTAAAAAGAAAGAAGTGATGTAAAGTGCTTTGACGTGCTTGTGCATCTAAAAATAAAAACAATTCAGGTGGAGATGTGAAGCATCACGTTGTCTTAAAATTTTGATGAAAAGGGCCATGTTATCTTTTTCAAGATATCCTGAGCAAGTACTGAATGATTTGTTTTTAAGGCATACTATTAAATCTCAAGGTGAGCAAAGTGCCGCACACCTCACATAGTCAGCGTCACCAAGCTGATACATTCATATTGTTTTTATAAAAATGATTGAACAGTCGGAGCTCCTGGAGCCATTTTATTGCAAGTCACTTTTATAAATAGGAAAAAAATTAAATATTAGAAAGAAATATAGATATTTTCAATAAATAAAAATACTTACATTTTTTTACATTGTTTTTTGCTCAAAGACAAACTGATTTTGAGTATGTTGTTGCATTTACATATATTATTTGGAAGTTTTGTTGCCAAGTGTTTACAAATTAAAGTAATTTAGTTCACAACAGAACAATTGTTTCCATTATTTTTAAAGTACAAGTGGTTGTGGACTAACTAATCTAATGTGACTTAATTAAAAATCCAGCCTTGTTGTATTTTTCCTGCATTACCTGCTTGACCATCATTGGTATTTTGAGTTGCATGTTGCTAGTACTTTTTGGGAGTTAATGTGATTCTGTGGGTTAGTCACTGTTTACCTGAGATAGTCTGGTTTTGCTACAAGGCTAGAATGATACTAACACAGTATTAGCCGCAGGTCTAAGTGTTGTTGCCGTGAACAATGGGAGGGAATCAGGAATAAGTTTAACTAATCCACAGCTAGCCTTGCTGTGGTCTCGTGCTTATCATCTTTGTGGTCAGCTGAGCATCTGATTGCTTATTAACAGCACCATCTTTGCATTAAACCACAATCAAAGGGGCAGAGCACAGAAAAAAAAATCAACTAGGAAACAAAACAGCAAATCTTCCTTGCTCATCAGACATTCTTGGAAACACTATGTTAATTTATATCAAAATGACTGACGTCAAACTCTGGGATTATTGTAAATACTGTAAATAGCATTCACTTTGGGACTTATGACAAGGTCATAAAAATATCATGTTAAATAAATTCACTGTGAAACATCACCTAAAGGATTGAATCAGGAATTTATTACCAATTTAATATATTCACCATTTATGTTGAGGAGTGTTAACCTATAGATCCTGAGTCTAAATTTTATATTGTGACTTGACTGAATGTGTCACCATTATCGGTAAATCATACCTTCAGCAAGTGCATAATTAAAATAAACAAAAAGGACTATGCAGAGAATAGAATGACTAGCATTTTTAGTTATATTTTTAGTATCTTAAGGATCATTTGTCAGAAGCAAATAAAACAGCCAAAGTCTGTAAAGTTCTCCAAGTGGCATGTACCAACTGATCACTCGAGTACCTTCAGTAGCTGCATGCAAGTGGAGAGAAGACAAAGGATGATCATACCAAATATTTGTTTTATTTGTTTTTTTTCTGTTTACTGCACCTCTTAGGAAGTTTATTAATTCATAAAATTGATTCATGTCATTATTTTTAATGTATTCCCTGTTTATAGCATTTTTTTACAATCACCTCAGACTTCTGTACAGTATTCTATGTAATGTGTATATATATACTGTATATATATATATTTATCATCAAAAGAATAGTCTGCAAATGGGTAATTCGTATTGAGTTCTTTACAGGTCTGAATCCAAAACAGAACTAACTTAGGATGAGAAATGTGATGGTTTTATAGGCAGAGACAGGAAGTGATGTCATTGGGAGCAGAAGTGACATCATCAATGGCACCGGTACCAGAAGTGATTTCATCAATAGCGCCGGTACTGGAAATAACATCATCATAGGCGCCGGAAGTGAGCAGGATTTCCAGTGGATGCTCTAGAGAGGAGAGGAATGAAGGTCAGTAGGAACAAGACAGAATACATGTGTGTAAATGAGAGGGAGGTCAGTGGAATGGGGAGGATGCAGGGAGTAGAGTTGGCGAAGGTGCATAAGTTTAAATACGTGGGATCAACAGTACAGAGTAATGGGGATTGTGGAAGAGAGGTGAAAAAGAGAGTGCAGGCAGGGTGGAATGAGTGGAGAAGAGTGTCAGGAGTAATTTGTGACAGACGGGTATCAGCAAGAGTGAAAGGGAAGGTCTACAGGACAGTAGTGAGACCAGCAATGTTATATAGGCTGGAGACGGTGGCACTGACCAGAAAGCAGGAGACAGAGCTGGAGGTGGCAGAGTTAAAGATGCTAAGATTTGCACTGGGTGTGACAAGGATGGATAGGATGAGAAATGAGTACATTAGAGGGTCAGCTCAAGTTGGACAGTTGGGAGACAAAGTCAGAGAGGCGAGATTGTGTTGGTTTGGACATGTGCAGATGAGAGATGCTGAGTATATTGGGAGAAGGACGCTAAGGATAGAGCTGCCAGGGAAGAGGGAAAGAGGAAGGCCTAAGCGAAGGTTTATGGATGTGGTGATAGAGGACATGCAGGTGATGGGTGTAACAGAGCAAGATGCAGAGGACAGAAATATATGGAAGAAGATGATCCACTGTAGCAACCCCTAACAGGAGCAGCCGAAAGAAGAAGAAGAAGGTCTGCAAAGGATTGAGAGAGAAAGTCAGTGCAGCTTGCCACTCCCTGGTCTGGCATGGTACCACTATTATTCAGGCCCTTTGGCTGCCTCCCAATTGCACATGTGTGGCAATATATATATAAATATATATATATTGTCACACCACTATATATATATATATATATATATAGTGAAGAATTCATCAGACGTGGGTGTAACAAAGATTGGGGAGCCAAGCCAGGCAAAACCCTGTTTAATGATTTCTTTAAAAACAAATGAAACGACATGTATGTGGCAGTGCACTTTTCCTTCGTCAGGTGCATCAGAGAGCGCAGTCTTTTCTGCATTCAGGCCCAAAGATGATCGTCCTCTGTCTGGTTACCTGCTTATAAAGATCTGGGCCTAGAAGAGGTGGGGCTTAGAGCACCCATAGGGGTAGGGATAGATGTTGTCTCCCAGGGACTACTCAGAATGGTAGAGGAAATAGGAGATATTGTTAGCAACATCTTCCCCTCTTGCCATGGAGTGGAACTGATGGGCTTACTTGAGCCTTCTGGGTGGTCCCTAAGCACACATGCATGACAATATATATATTGTTTGTTGAGTGATTTACATCTTTTTTAATGGTTCTAAAAAGTACACATTTGCATATGCTTGCATTTTCAGTATTAGCATGCAGCTAGTCTTGATCTACTGCTAGTCCGCAGCTCAAGTGCACACTGCAAAAGTCCTAAACCCGACAATAAAGATGTACTAAGACAAGATCATCTCAATATGACCCCTTGCTGAATGAACACTGCAACTGACTCTACAAGTGCAAATACACAGTTAGTAGCTGTTGAGTTTACAAAGAAGTACATGTTCAAAACTTTATTTTGATAATATAGAAGGTCGGGTATAAACTTTTTTTTTTACATTTATTTGCATTTCTACAACTCACATATAAGTTTGTGATTATTCCTTATTTCTAACTGTTTCCATTCTTGTGTCATTACTAATATTAATTAAAGAGAGGGGCACCCAGGATCTGGCATTCAAACATTTGGATTTTTGTAAAATAAATTATTTGCTTTTATTTTGATTTGTTGCAAATAAACCTTTTTTTGGTTTAGCCTTTGTTTTGTACTTTGTCACCAGTTTCTTTGGAAGTGTTTTTGGTGTTCTGACTTCAACTAATTTACAGACCATTCTTGCATAGGACCTACAATCACATTACAACTGTAATCATTTCCTGGTCCATTTATTTTACCTTCAGCCTTGGGGGTATGCATCAATGTACACATCAATAATCTTGAGCTGTATTGAGAAAAAAAATCAATTATTATTGCTTTGTCAAGTTCCATGGCCCCTAGTTAAAGGTACATATATAAAGGCAAGAAACTAAATAAGTAAATCTAAACTGAAAAAAGGTAATCCTAAAAAAAAATAATAAAAAGTCTTCATACTGATTAAATTAAGTAGAATTTAACAATGTATGATAAGAAACTTATACAAAAACAAACAAATTAAATAACAAAAACCTGAAGAAAAAGGAACATTTCAAACACTGAAATGACCATATACATCAAAAATACAATAAATATATAAACAAGCACAAAGACACAAGACACACAGAAGGAACTGAGGTAGATTTTAATGAAAAATATTTATCAGATCAAACAAAGTCTACTGCATTGCAGAGTCTGAAACAAGGTATCTGTCATCAAGCCTAATCAAAATACCAGTAATCAAAGTCAAAAGAAAATAAAGTCCTAAATCATAACAAGCTGATCAAAAACATAATGTAATTGCTACTCAAGATTTTTATTCAGAACTCATTTAATCAGGAAATGTTTGAAATGACTATCATGAGTCACAACCTCCAGTGGACCTGTGGTCTGTTCCGGAAAAAGAAATTAGATTATCCTGGATAACAAAACGAATTCTGTCTTGCTCTAGCTTGATTTCACACCAGTGGATTAATCGGTTTTAAAACACAATCCTGAATAGCTTGATCCCAATTAGTGCCTGTTCATGGCAAAATCTGTAAGCCCTAACGAGTCAATCACTGAACAGCCAATCAACTACAGTCTACAAGTCTGAGAAACAAAGGTAACAACCTACATGGCACTAGAGCGAGAGGTTGTATGTGAAGATTATCAGCACATCTGGCAAATGAGAAGCAACACAGCAGCAGCATCAAGGAAAGGGAGATGGTGTAAAGGAATTAATTTCAATGAGTTAACTGCTTGCCGCTTGTGCTGATTGACAAATTTACAAAACAAAAGATGCTAATGGAGAGGTGCGAATGAATTTAAGGTGGCCCGGGATTACGAGTTTTTTGGTGGCGTCAGGGAATTTAGTGTTAATTACTGAGGCTGCAAAGTGTTAATCCTTCACATTAGACCTGTCCTTTTGAAGTTCATTTACAGAGTATTGGTTGCCCCAGTAACTGAGCTAAATTTTGGCAAATGTTCCCTTCTGGAACAGACAAATCCTGAGCCTGTTCCAAAAAGCAGGATTAGTGAGCAATCCACATCTGTGGCCTCATTGATCTCGTGACTCTGGATTAATCTGTTCCGGAAACGCAGGTTTGGCTTAATCGTGAAACAGAATTATTCCAATTTCCATGAATCCTGACTTTCTTTATCCAGATTTCACACCAATCCTGCTATCTGGAATGGACATCTGAGTATAGGCAGTGTGGTGTAGTGGTTAAGGCTTTGGACTGCAAACCCTGAGATTGTGGGTTCAAATCCTGCTACTGATGCTGTGTGATCTTGAGCAAGTCAGTTGACCTGCCTGTGCTCCAACTGGAAAACCAAAAGGAAATGTAACCAATTTTATCAGAAATTTTGTAAGTCACCTTGGATAAAGGAATCAGCCAAATAAGTAAATGAAATGAAACATCTGAATAGTAATGTGGCAAACATCAGTTCAACAAATAAGCCCAAAATGGCGGCACCCGTGGTAAACAAAATGGCATTGTGAAAGATGCTAAAATACTTTCGGAAAAAGTTTTTTAGAAAAACATGTAATCATAGTAAAATTCAGAATACTTCAAAATCCTTAAATGTACTACAATTTGTAAGAAAAAAGTAAAAATAAATCACTTGAATGTTTGCTTTTTTTGTTTTACAAGTTTCTGATATTTCACTTTTTTATTTTTGTGTTTGTGTTTCCAATTAGATAATTTGCATATAATGAAAAAAGCACATATTGTCATCATGTCTTTCTATCAGCATGAAACAACTTGGCTTTGAGTGAACCAATTATGATCAAATTTAGCACACTTATTTTTCAAGAAAACTTGTCAGGAAAGTTCAGATTTCATTAAGATGTCTTAAATGCTGCATGCTGTACAAAGATTTGTAATCTCATCTCTCTTAAAACAGATATTCTGTGCAACTTCAAAGGTGGTAGGGATGAGAATGCCGCCGTACGCATGCACCGCACGGCCTTCCTGCTGCCCGCTGCCGAGAGTTGATTCTACAATAAAATAAATTAAAAATAAAAAAAGGAATAACCTTGGAGGTCAATCATCACCCCAAAAGTGGATAGTAGACATCACATAGTATATGTGTGCCAAATTTCAGGTCAATAGGTCAAACAGTTTGCGAGCTACAGGTGAGTTAAAATCGTGGACAGACAAACAAACAGCCATGGTAGCATATTATATATAAAGGTTTAAAAAAAAAAACCAAAGAGCTGGTGGTGGATTTTAGGAGGCCCAGGCCCCTCCTGGACCCCGTGATCATCAGAGGTGACTGTGTGCAGAGGGTACAGACCTATAAATACCTGGGAGTGCAGCTGGATGATAAACTGGACTGGACTGCCAATACTGATTCTCTGTGCAAGAGAGGACAGAGCCGACTATACTTCCTTAGAAGGCTGGCGTCCTTCAACATCTGCAATAAGATGCTGCAAATGTTCTATCAGACGGTTGTGACAATGCCCCTTCTACGCAGTGGTGTGCTGGGGAGGCAGCATAAAGAAGATGGACGCCTCATGCCTGGACAAACTAGTGAGGAAGGCAGGCTCTATTGTTGGCATGGAGCTGGACAGTTTGACATCTGTGGCAGAGCGACAGGTGCTGAGCAGGCTCCTATCAATTATGGAGAATCCACTGCATCCACTAAACAGTGTCATCTCCAGAAAGAGGAGCAGCTTCAGTGACAGACTGCTGTCACTGTCCTGCTCCACTGACAGACTGAGGAGATCGTTCCTCCCCCAAACTATGTGACTCTTCAACTCCACACGGGGGGGTAAACGTTAACATTATTCAAAGTTATTATTCTGCTTTTACCTGCATTTTTATTACTCTTTAATATTTTTTTTTTTTTTTGTATCAGTATGCTGCTGCTGGAGTATGTGAATTTCCCCTTGGGATTAATAAAGTATCTATCTATCTATCTATCTATCTATCTATCTATCTATCTATCTATCTATCTATCTATCTATCTATCTATCTATCTATCTATCTTAAGAAAGGTGAACAAGAATTAGCAGTACACCCTACACACCTTACAACAAAAGGATTTTATTCAATGCAATTCTATCATTACTTGAATTGGAGTCTTCTGTATTTGAATGTTGTTTAATCCCCCACATGTCTATTTGGGCTTCTTTCAACATGTAAGGAGCGTTTGAAAATCATGTTTTTATGTACGGTAATAACCCATATTTTTAAATATGTCTTACTGTTACAAAAACATTTTATAAGCAAAATGTGATAACTAAGCCTTTGATGGAGTTGCTAGAAAATTTTTAAATATTCCAACATTCAAAACAATTAATTTAATTTAATTAACAAAGATTCTGAACGCACCTCTTACATGTTATACACTGATACATTAAATTTTCTAGCTTTTTTTGCAGTTTAGTATTATTTATTTGGATTCCTGTCCATTTGAATGTAGCTGATTACCTTAAAGGTCTCTGTATATATTGTATGTAGTAAATTGTTATTCATTATTCCCTATTTAAAGGTACTTACAACTTTCTAGAGAAAGCAACAGGTTTTTGGAGATAAAATGTTAATTAAAGTAAGCCACAATACATTGGTCAAGCATTTGATTTTTAAATTCAGAAAAATTTACTGAAGTCAAGGGAATTTCTGGAAACATTACGTAATGAAAGCAATAGCTCTACAACCCGTGGAGAGAATGCAGTGAGTAAGACCTGACCGAAATGGAAACGGACCTGAAATTATCTTCAGACGTGACAGAGAAAGTAGGTCATGGAGTAGAACAGGCCGTGAGACAAAGTGTATAAACTATTAACGTGTTGAAGAAGTTCAAAAATTAAATTGTCAGAATTTTAATTTTTCTTTGCAAGATATTAGACAAATGTAATTATGTCAGTTAAAAACGTATAACACAGAAATGGGATGTGTTCAGTTGCCTTACTGATTACTTGTGTTTGCCTGAAGGGTTGCATGTTAACTTGTCAGATCTACTTGAATCATTTCCCCAGCTGACTTGATCAAAAAATGTAGTTTCATAACTAAGTATTAATGAACAAGATTCAGGCTTATTAGTAACAACACTCCCATCGCTTAATCATCTTTTTTTGTTGCTAGCCCCCTCCAGAATCCAACTTGACTGTGCTCTTCTTATTTGCATGTGTAGCTTTGACCCAGTTGATTTTCTTATGATGTTCCTTTTCTGCGGCATTATCTCACTTTTTTCAATTTAGTATTCTGTTTTTGTAGGAGTTTAATTTGAACCCTGGTTCAATGTGCACCAAGCTTGTGACGCAGGTAACTGTTAAAAGGAGCCCAACTTTATTACCTGCTGGGTTTGAGTTTGAGTTTCATATTATTCTTCTGAGCTTATGCTGAAAGGCTGAAGGTGTTATTTTAATATTCACTACGATAAAGGTTTGAATTATTAAGAAAAGGCATTTTAAGTAACTTTATAGAAAAATAAAAAGCCTTAGTATAAGATAAAATGCCATCTTTTAAAGTGTGCTGGTTGCTGTATTGTTATGCTCAGGCTAAGTTTCCTGTTGATGAACAAAAGATGGAAACATATGGTTTTGAACAAAAATGAACACTCCTAAAAAGTCACGTACTCCTACGCTAACAGGACTGTCAACCAGCCTAGTGGATCAGGTTAATTGTGGCTATTTAAGGTACAAACGCTTATTACAACTGGATGTAACCAATCATGTTAAACGTTTTCTGATTATGTAATGAATTACTTGGAGTTGTGATCTAATCAATGAAGAGTATAAATAGAGCTCGACAAGCACCCCAGCTTTGTAACACCTACTAAAAAGCTGCTTTACACTCCTGTAAGCGTTACCTCTTGCAAGACTTAGATAATAAAGAACAATGATTGATACTTTCTCCTTCCTGTGTTTACTGCCTATTTGGAACACATAGTGGGGGGTGCCAATAAATTTCTTCCACATTAGTATTCTATAACATGAACTTAAAAATAAAGGAATATTTTGATATGAAAGAGCCATTTATCAACAGGTAGCTTGACAACGCCAGCTATCCTTATGTAGCCAAAAAGATTTAAATTAAAATCTTATAGTTACCATTGTGCTACTTTCAAGTATACTAAAATGTTTAACATGTATCTATAGACTTCCATTTAAAGAATATTCCATAACATTTCTATTACATGTGCTGTTTGACAGCTTCTGCTTGCTGCCCTGTGTCCTTATTTTTACTTTTTTAAAGTAGTAAATGGTGTCTGTTTTTCACATCTCCTTAATAATGTTAAATATGTCTGTCCCATCTCCTCTTTACCCACTTAGAATGAAAACAACCTTAGAATGAAAAAATACAGCTCTTAATCTCTCTTTATTTCAAATACTTTTCATACTTGGAATTATATTAATACCCATTCGGGCTTCCTCTAATGCTGTTATTCTACTTGGATTATGGAGGACAAAACTGTGCAAACAATTCTACATGAGGGCTAGTCTGTATATTACTCAAGGTTAACCATTGTTGACTCCACAGAACATTCCTTATCAAAGACTTTCTACGAATATATGTAGGGGTTTGCATAGAAGGAAAGTGTATTCTTTAAATGTGTATTTCAGACTGCATTTTCCATTCTGTTTTATCTTTGAAAAACCTTTGTGAACACCTTTCCGTAAAACATATATACACTATACTCTTACCTGTGCAGATTCTTTTTAATGTGTACCCATAGTACCTTATTCTTTATCATGTTACTGTAGCCATTCTATACAGTCCATACTTTATCAACTATTGTACTACTCTCAGTGATATTTTCATAACGAAAATGAGAACAAGAACTAAAAATATTGTTTTTTGTTTTAAAAGAATGAGAACTAATATTAAGGCAAACAGAGAAACTAAAACTAAATAAAAATAAAAATTAGTGATTTGTGAACGAACTAAAATTAGAACGAAAATTGAGTAAAAACGAAAACAACAGTAATAGCATTTTTGTTCAGTCCGGTTCAATCGTGCAGAGGGGCTGTTTGTAGGTCGCCCTGAGCATTCACTTACGTTGCGCTGTTTACTATGCGGTGATCTTGTAACTTGGGCTTACTAGTGTCATGTGGCGCAACTTTCATAAAGGGCCGTTGTTTGTTTGTTGAGCACATTTAGCTCGTCGGGTTGAAGTAGTAATAGCTTGTTGTTGACGATAGTTTCATTACAGCGCAGATGATAATAAAAGCAAATGTAACATGCAAGAAGAAGAAAAGATTCTCGGAGGTTTAGTGCAGGGCCAGCAGGATCAGTGCTTAGAGGAAGTCCAGCACTTCTCTGGCACCATGACTGCACTTCATACAGAGACATGCGGTCTCACCTGTCATCATGAAAAGTAAAAAAAAAACTAATAATGATAACATAAAATAAATTTGTCCACTGGTCTGTGCTATAAATTTGTTTTCTCTATGATTCCAATCATTTTGATAATTTTATAGTCAAAATCGCTGAATTTGCACATTTCCTGTTCAAATACGGGGAAGAAACACGAGGTGAGACGAGATGAGCTCTCACCTCAGACTGCGCTGTCCCTCACACACAGGGTTGATACATGTGATTGGCGTTTGCCTGTTGCTGTCTCTCTGTATGTTGCCAATAAAATGTTTGCACACGTTTATTATACACCCTGACTTTCCACAGTCTGGCTAATATCTTTAATAAATGTGTGTAACATATCTAGTTTTGCTGATTGGACTTATAAAACCGCAGTGAGAAGGTACAAGGTTGTGACCCAACATGTGCTTGTTGCTGCTGTTCTTCTACGCATAGGCTCAAGGCGCCAATAAGTTAGAGATTAAGAGTTTTTAAACTAAAGGAAAATAAGCAGGACTTATACAAGAAAGAGATGAAGATTTTCATGGAGAAGGATAGGCGCATGGACTTCATTTACAAATAAAGGTAAGAACATAAACGGTTTTAAATTTTATAAAAATGTGATCAGACTAAGAAAAAAAATTCAATATTTAAAAACTAAATTTTGACCTTAAATAAAATATCCTTTTGTTGAGCAGTCTGTATTAAAAATGATTAAAGCATCAGAATTAAAAGCATTTAAAAACAACTAAATATTTCAATTAAGGCCAAAATTGAAATCCGTTTTTTTGTACACCACTCTATACTTTCATTTATATCGAATGAGTATGAATTGTGAAATTGCAACGGCAAATTTAGAACACATGGAGGGTGAGGAGCAAATGCGCTCTCTCCGCTCTCTCTCGCCACTATAAATGTAACGTTCTTTCTTAGCCAAATATGCACCTTACCTGTCAGTGTGTAAAGAATGCTGATGTGATATGAAACATAACCAGTAGTCAATGTGCATGCTGCCAATTGAATAATGAATAAGCTACTCTTTTGGGGTTCATATGTTTGTAAATCTGACTCTGAAGGAATCAGTGCCTCACCAGCCATGAACCTCACCGCATGTCACTGCTTCTGTACTGGCAGCAGAAATCGTCAACATACAGACTGCTGGCGCCAGTGGCCGAGGACCTCGCCTGTGCACCTGCATTACAGGCGCTCATCAAGCGAATATTTTCACTGTGCGGCTATCTGTGCAATGGACATCGTAGCAACATGAACAATTCTCTCGAAATGCATGCTTGTTTAAAGCTTAACAGCACAGCAATGTGCTTGCACAGACTGGTTTCTTGAGTTGAAACATTTGATCTTGCTGACTATACTCATTAGGCCACTTAATCTGTTTGATCATTGATAGTCAAGCTGTGTTTAACAGAATTATGAACTGAGTGTATTTTGTTGACTGAAATATATCTTGCATTAAAATATGTGTAGGCCAGCATTTGTGGTCTTGCAACAGAGAAGAACTAAAATTGTACTAATATTATCTGAAAAAGCCAGAACTAAATAAAATAAAAACTAAAATTTTAAACACAGAACTAAATAAAAATAAAAATTAATTTTATAAAATAAAATAAAAACTAAAACTACAATTAATATCAGAACTGAAATATCACTGACTACTGTATCACAATGCGTTCTAAATTATTATGCAAGTGATGTATCATTTCAGTTAAATAAACATTTGGTTTTGAGTGTTTCAATGAAAGTTCTTGCTTGTTTTATGTCTCCTGCCTTTTTACATAAGTGGGATCAATCTCATACAGGTTTGTCAGTTAGTTTGCCAGGTGATCTTAACTAAAGGGAAGCCTACTTAAGGAAAGTGTTCTACATTATTAAGCAATATGGGGAGAAAGAAAGGTCTTCCTGAAGATGAAAAAAGTAAAATAGTGCAAAGTCTTGCAAAAATCATGAAAACAATTGATATTTCATGAAAACTGAAGAGAGATCATCAAACGGTGAAAAGATATCAAGGAAAGTTTCTGTCTGGCAAATAAATGTATTGACTGTTTAGGAAAAATGAACAAAAACAGTATGTGCAAAATTATTTGGACACAGTGTATACAACCCTATTCTTTATACTGTATAATGCTAATTGAAATCTACTGGAGCATCCCCTTCCTCACTCACTGACCTAACTAATGTGCTTAATCCCCAGCAGTTAATAGCAATGCAAACCAGACAAGCAGGCAGTTAATTCATTTTAATATTATAATGTTCAAAATAATAATGTAAACAACCTTATATGCTAAAGTGAAAGAAAATCAAGGTGTGTCAGTTCACACCACACAACCTGATAATGCTAGATGTTCAGTCTCTCAGGCACACTTTTTCTTGTGTTGCTATTCTTCATCTAAAGCTGTTCTGTGCTGTACATATAAAGAGGAAGTTTCTCAGTTACTTACTGTATATAGTTATACAAACATATTCCTGTCCATTTTTTGTCCAGGCTTATAAATCTAAAACCTGTTTCTAAAGTGGCTTGTGACTTGAAGAGCTCTTAAAACCAAACTCTCCTGTTTCCAGGAGGCCATAGCAAAACATGAATGCACAACCTCACACCCAGAATGAGTTGGAGGAGTGAACAATGGGGCTTGTACCAAAGAGCCCTTGTAAAACCATAAACTGTGACATCTGCGTTTGATTTAAACCAGTTCTTACCTCTTATTGACAAATAGCCAAGTAACACAGCAGCACTCCTAATACTCCGGACTTACAATGTTTCAGAATGTTTGACACTTTTCACTTAAAATTACAAAAATACTCAGGCAATACAAAGGCAAAAATAAAGAAGGTATATTTTGCTATATAACATAACAGGCTGTTTTAACAAAAGAAAAGCAATAACATGTGTAGTAAAAAAATAGGCAGAAGGCAGAAAAAGGTTTGGGGATGCCAAAAAAAATCAAAAGAGAAATCAACCACATCTTTAAAAGCCAGGGTTCAAAACTGAACTGACTAACAGAATAATTCTGGGTTATAATATCATGGGTAAGAGGAAGAGGCAGGGAGGCCAGAACAGGAACTGATGTGGCAGGTGGATAAGTTCTGGGTAATGGAAGTGACGTCATCAGTGGGTGGACTGGTGATGATGTCACTGGAAGGCATGGTCTTCAATAGGTATGCAGAGGGACAAGAGGAGAAAGGATTAGATGAGAGCGCCAACCCCCAGTCTGGCTGAGGAGTAACACTATTTGAGCCTGTAAACTGTCCCCCATACACATATTTGTGACAAGAGTCTTTTGTAAAAGTCCTGAAGTTACATTTAAGCAATTCAAGAAAAGTTCTGCCCCTTCCTACAATTTATTTCACAAGGAAAGCTTTGTTTCTTCCTCTTGCATGCTCACAGTAACTGAGTGTTGATCAAATGTGCTTGAAAAGCATTCTGTCCATTCCATCTCCAACTGTGAATGCTTCAAACACAAAACAATATTTTTGATATTGGAACAGAAAAATATGTACCATTTATCTTTTCTACCTAGGGAGTAGTTTGTAAAAGAAGCTATCATCTCTCTCTCTATCTCTCTCTCTTTTTTCTTTCTTTCTTACTCCCCTGTCCTGTTAGCCACCATCCCTGCAGGGAATGCACACCTCTATCTCATGACCTAACTTCAGTGAACACTAACAGGGATGACAATTTATAAATTTTCTTAGAGTTTGCTTTTTCGTTGGCACCTCTATTGATCTAACCTGGTCTGATAAATTCCAAATCTGGTGCCAGATTAAAGAATTTCAGGGTGACAGGGTTAATTTTTGACCAGTGATTACCTTCTCTCAGGAGCTTTCACAAAGAATATTCAAAAAGATGCAGGCCTCAAAGAGCACAGTCAGCCAATACAGGAAATTTGGTCTAAATTAATCAAACATTATTTTTAATATTCAGCTTGTTTTATTCAATATTTTTCTTGTACTTGATTTATTTCAAACAATTCCACAAATCGTTATAATAATGTATGAGTGTTGTGCATCCTTTCAGACTTTCTAATATGAAGACAGTCATCCAGTATATAAAGATAATCCAACCTTTTCACAGTTAGACATTCTCTACTGGTCTTAAATTAATCAAAAATCAAAGAAATCAACAACAATCACAATTTCTTTTTGTGTAGCCCCAAATCACACAAAAATGCCTCAATAGGCTTTAATAGGCCCTGTTAAATTGACAGTCATCTGCCATTAACTCTCTAACCCTAACCCTAACCTTGAAGGAAATGGAAGAAATCTTGGAATGGCAATTCAAACATAAGATCCCATTCTAGGTAGGATGGGTATACAATCAGTGTCAAAAAACAGAGTAAATACAACAAACAGAACAGGGCACAAACAATCCTCTTCACAGAGCTAGATTGTCAATCTATCATTGCCATTGCAGAAATACAATATAATAATACAATATAATTTGTTCTTGCACAGCACTCTTCACCCGGGGCAGGCACAGAGTGCTGAGACAACTCCCAAGGCAAAATGCAAGAATAGATTACATCAATCAATAAATATAGAACTGTCACATATAAGAATACAGATTTGTTAAAACACACTGAAAATAAAGTAGCAACTAATTAATGTAAATTAAACCAACAACGTCAGTCTATTAGTTAAATGTAGAACTATGGCCAGTTGACAATGGAGGAGGTGAAATTGTAAAAGAGTCTGAGGAGGTTGCCACTTTACACTATACTTCAGTGATGTTATGCAATATGCCCATCTACAATATGGTTAAGATTAGGGTTATGGTAGGAGTTATCAGAATCAAGTCAAGTAAACTGAGCAACAAAAACATGTAGTCTGTCCATTGTAGCTCCTAAATCACAGAGATCGGCGTACCCCAAATGTCCCCCATCCACCCCATATCAGTCCTTGGATCATGGGCTCCATGCAGACTGCATGCTCTGTGTATAGGAAGGGTCGGCACTGCTCATGAGCTGTCCCAAAGAAAAAATTAAGACTTACTGTAGCAAAACTGAAAGAGGGAGGTACAGATTATGTAAATCAAGAAATAACAACAAAATGGGGAAAAAAACAACAACTCTGTTGCCCTTTTTCACTAATGTAAGTTCAACTAATTAATTCAAGATACTTCGATTTTCACTGCTAAAAATCATTTTGTTTATATTTGGGAGTGATCTTGTTTTTATATAATCTAATATTAAGTCATTTATCCATCATTGAACTCACTTCCTTAGAAACTTAAAACAGTATTCAGTATTATCCTTGGAATAATGCCAAATTCAAGACTGCAAATTTTGTTAATCTTACAATCTGACAGTCTGATATTCAGTTTTGAACATTACAAGTAAATAAAAGAACGAAAACAGGAAAACTTTCCTCGAGAAAATTATCGGAGCACCATTTAATAAAATGTGTAATGTGTAACTGTTAAAACATTATTGGAAGGAAGTGTCAGATTATACAAACCCCACCAGTGCTGTACCTTGAGCATACCTAAAAATGTGTGAGTCGGAGACAAAGCAGAGCATTCATTTATGAAGAAACTGTGCAGTATTGCGGAGACAATATAGCCTCAAGGAGTAGCTGTGTTAATAGTTTTTAAAGATGCCAGAGCAGAGTTACATATTACCTGCTGGTGAAGATTAACAAGATAATAATACAACAACAGAAAGAGTTTAAAATGAATTCCAAGTCCAATCTTATGCTAAAAAATTTGAAATCAATTGAAAAATTAACATGCAGAAGAAAATTATTGCTACTATTTATATAAAGATATAAGGAATGAAAAAAAATGGCAAACGAATAACATCTAATTTTTCAAATTAATTAGTTTGTGGCTCACCATTCTCTTATATTGTAGCCATACAATACAGTGGAAGGTTACCAGCAAACAAAAACAATAAGAAATAATATAGAATTAGGTGGCAAAAATGCTTAAAATGGGTAAAATTGGCTTTGAATATCTAAAAGGAAACAGTTAACAGGACTGATACTTTTACAATTGTAATCATTTACTTCTGTTAATAATATGTGGGAGCTTTAAGAATTTAATTTATTAAGAACAGGTTGAATCTTTGTATAACTATATATTGTATGTGTTACGATTGACACCAAAATCCAACCAAAATTAAATGTATGACCAGGGGAAGAGTTGTAGAACAAGTAAGGAATCATAACCAGAAGAGTACTAGAAAAATCACCAAACACAAAAGTCTTAGTAGGAAAACATAAAGCTAAAGTACAATAGTTTATTAGTCAAACTAATATGACAGAACTGTAAATATCCTAATCTTTAAACCGTAGAACCTATGACATAATTCATGAAACTTCCGGGACCGCTCTTCAGGGCAACCACAGATGCAAGAATTAAAAAACAACCATTTCAAAAATAAATGAACATACACATGCAAACTAAAAAAAAAATATTAACCACAATGAAAAATAAGAAAATACAAGCCTGGGAAGGAATCATGATAATATGTGCATTGTACATTAATTTTGTGTTGATATGGTGTTTCATACTTAGCACAGTATTGTATTCAATATTACGGTATTTTCCTCCACCTCTAAAATACCTTGGAAAACTTGTAGAGTGTCAGACCTTAAGAGAAAATACCGAAGAACTGAGTGTAAATGTAGGAAGACTATAAAGATGTTAAAGGCAGATAAACACTCTTAAAAATATCCATGCCAGAAGGTGTATTTAACTATTTAACTATTCTTGGGGTCAGGTGTGAAAAGGCAGTGTGTATACCCATTCATCTGAAGTATGGCTGTTTGCGATTGGTTTTAAATCAGAAGCCATTCTGTACCACAACAGTGTAAAGATTTGGACAGAGAATCTATAAATTTAGTCGCTTTAACCCTCTACCCAATCTCCGCCACACCATGGACATGAAGAGAAGAAAACAAGCAGAAAATACAACTTGGCAGGAAGCCGGCTAGAAATGTTGACTTAGCTAGAGACATTTAAGTAACTATAATTCTGTGTGCCGCCTGAAACTATACATCTAGCATTTTATCAGGTTGTATGGTTGCCAATATTCACACGCACTTTGCTTATTGCTATTCTTTTATGAATATTATCAATAATACATTATTTAAAGCTATAACTTAACTCCTTCTTGTCCTTTTACTCTATGTAATTACCTGAGGTTATAGATGTAGAAGGAAAAGTGGGAAGAAGTTATAAAGTACAATACCTGATAAACAGTGGTAAGTCTATGGGATTTGAGGCATTCTGATAAAGTCTACACAATAAAGAGGGGAAAGTAGAGTAATATAGAACTCTACCAAGACAAAACAGTACCTAAGTTAAATAAAGCACTCCATCTTGAGAGGCAATCCTGTTTTCCTAAAATTATAAATGATACTGCTGGAAATCCAAGAGTTTTATCATCAACAAATGATCATCTTCTAAACCCAGTTCATTCAATGAAATGCCTCTTGAAAATATTTAGCAAAACCTGTGAGGCTTTTGCCACATTTTATTAAACACAAAACCACAAAATAAACGATATTAGAAGCAATATAATTCATCTCTCCAAAATGAATCCTGATGAACCTCAGCATGCTCTTTTTAGAGAACTCAGTTCTTTCACTGAAATAGGTTTTCCTGAACTCCATAGAATAATTTTTCAACTAAAAAATCCCACTTGTGTCCTTGACCCAATAAGATGTTCTTATTGATAGTGCACTTGACATAGTCAACTTGCCATTAGATATGGGCATCTTCACAGATTGTCTAAAGACCTATTTGTAACCCTCCTTTTTAAAGTAAAATTTAGGAAAAAGCCATTCTTGAGCATTTGAATTACTATGTAAACAAACATTGTATTCTTTATAACTTTCAGTCAGGTTTTAGAATCATAGTACAGAAACCACAATGCTTAAAGTATTAAATGACTTGTTGGTTAATGTGAACACAGAACACATACCTGTTCTTCTTCTACTAGGCCTAAGCAGAGCATCTGACCCTTAGATTGTGGTATTCTAATAAATCACCTTAGTCAATGGGTGGGCCTCTCAGGCAGTGTGTTAAAATTGTTTCAGTCTTATTTAACAGGTAGAAAATTCAGTGTTAGTTGTGGTGATTGTTACTCAGAGATCCACAATATTTTATATGTTCTACCACAAGGATCTATTCTTGCCCCACCATTACTTTTAATCTATATGGTCCCATTAGGCCAGATTATCTCAAAACACAAGGTGAGCTACAACAGCTATGCAAACGACACACAGCTTTACTTATCTATAGCACCTGATGACCCTGACGTTCTTGGTTCTCTGATCCATCTGTCTTGCATTGCTTAATGGAATCAGTAGTAATTTCTTCAAGCTAAGCAAGTAAAAAAACCTAAAATTTTAAACATTAGTAAGAATGGAAATAATGAGGGTATCAGAGATAAAACCCGATCCATTAGCATTAAAAGTTGAGGTGGAAGTGAAGAATTTAGGTGTGATCATGACTCTGACCTAAACTTTAAATCGATTATTAACTATATTACTAAGACTGCATTATTCCATTTAAGGAACTTTGCACTTTACACTGAATGAGAAATTAATTCACTTTAATTCTTATTTGTTTTTAGTCCACTAGATTACTATAACACATTCCTAAATGGTCTAGCTAAGAAAAACATCAGTCAGTTACATTTAGTCAAGAATGCAGCAGCAAGAATCCTTGCCAGAAAAAGACAATCTGAGCACATCTCCCAAGTTTTAGTGTTGTTACATTGGTTACCTGTGTCTTTTAGAACTGACTTTAAAATACTAAAAATGGTATATAAAGACTTATATAATCTTGCTCCTTCCCATATTTTGGAGTGCCTATCCACCTACATTTCAAGTTGCAACTTTAGATTTTCTAATAACGGGCTGTTCCAAGAACCAAGAAAAAAAGAAGTGGTGAGACGGCCTTTTGCTGTTATACACCAAAAATCTGAAACATTTTACTAACAGAGATATGCCAAGCTAATATCATGGATCATTTAAAAAAAATATCCTAAGAACCCATTTTTTTAAACTTGTTTTTCCATAGCTACATTTTAGTTCTACCCATAATAAACTAAATATACACAGAATTATCACAATCTCTATTTTCTGCTACTTCTGTGGTAGAATTCTACGCCAGCACCACCTGATCAAAGTCCCTTACAGCTGCCTGTGATGTCAGAATGTTTCAATGAAAGCAAATACCCCAACCTGCCATTAAACCCACAGCGTCAAATCCTCTAAGAAGAAGCTTAACTCATAATAAAGAACATTTATTTTAAGTTGAATGCCCATTGGGGGCTGGGTCGTGTTTTGGCCTGGAACTCCAACCTAACTTGAGTTTTTTAAAAACAAATGTGTCCACCCTGGCTAACCCTATCACTCGACTCTCACTTAAGAGTCTTAAAAAAACAATTCTATAGTTAAGGACTATATTTCTCTAAATTATATATCAGTCTTATTTATGTATGAATTATTTATGTTTTGCATACTGTTTATGCAGTATTATTCTTGTTAAATGTTAATCTGTTCTTTCTTTGCTTGTAACTATTTCCTTCAAAATTTTGTAAAGCATTTTGAGCTACATTCTTTGTATGAAAATATGCTGTTAGAAACAGATGTTGTTTTTTATTTTACTGTATTTTACATTGTATTTAGAAATGCACACAACAATTTGGTTTGCAAATATTATATAAGAAAATAAATTAATCTTAATGTAACTTAAAGAAAGCTTCTAAATGTTTAACATGCAACATTAACACGTAGGCAGCTGACAACTTTCTGAACACATGGAAACCTACAGTGAGGCAAAGATAAAAGTATAAAATACACCTTCAGTTATATCAGCTTTCAATGAAAAGTTATGACAGCTTCTGTTTGGAAGTAGGAGTAGGTACTGTTTTATTTATTAAGTCTACTGCATTTTATTGATTAAGTTTTCACAACAGTAAATACAGACACCAAGGTAATCAATTAGCATACAGTATATTCATTCTATGAAGAGGCTTAGTAATTGCTGATTAGTCTTGATGACATTAGTAATAGGGCACAAATAGAGGCCAAAAAATATTGAAATTCGACTTTAAGTTAAGACACCTGGAAAAGCCTTGGTGCAGCCATAGGAATATAAAGACCAAAGTTCTTTTCATGTGTAAAGATTCCTTGGGCTTTTATGAAGCCTATTATTGCTTACAAAAAAGAGAAATGAGAATAATTTCCTCCACTGTATATAGCAATTCTGGGCAAATGGAAACTGCTACTTCTTGTCATTTTTCTTTCCATGAAGCTATAAGTAATAAAAGTATATAAATAAAGCACAGTTATGGTGACCTAACTGTTGCAGATACACCTGCTTACTCTTTTTTCAGAATTATATTTTAGATGTTCTGGATGATACCTATAGACACATTTCTCTTTGCTATTCATAATTCATTGTGACTGGCCAGTAGTAATTGTCATTCTCTTTTTCCCCTTTCTGTTCTTTTTAATCCTTTATCTGCTTTCATGGTTTTCCTTCACATCTAAATATCCTATGTAGGCCTGCAGTTTTGATGGTAATAGATAACCAATAAAATCTTTAAAATGCTTAGTATTAATTGTAAGTTGTAAGTAGATCTGCTTCTTTAAATATATTAAGATTAAAATTTAAAACTTGAGTTTAAAGAAATACTCTACTCAAAAATGACATTTTTTTATATGTTACTTACCCATGGCAGTTTGTAGTGATGAATTGAAGAAAAATTATTCCTAATGAATTTCTTATCTCATGTTATCATGAAAAACTGAAATTACAAAGTTACTAATAGACTAAGTGTTTATGATGACCAATGCTAAATAATGGGAAACAATACAAACAACGAAAGAAGTAAAATACACAGTCTGAGCATGTTCCATTTTCGTTCTTGAGTGTGTTTTCCTGAATTGGTTTACTTAATTATGTTTTAAATAAAAATACATTTATTTGGGGCATTGTGAGATTATGATTGGGTGACCTGAAATATGGATTATGCAGCAAGAGTAACGTGACAATTTTTTATGGATTTTTTTTTTATATCGTTTGCTGGTGTTGTGTTGATCACCATAAATGCCTATTCTATCAGAAACTTTGTTATTTATGTTCTGCATGAAAACATGAGATTAAAACTTTTTTCTTGGCCACCACTGCAAACTACATGGTATACTGACTACAGGATGGCAACAGATCGAATCAGAAAATTAATCATAAATGTAATAACAGCCAAGGTAGTAACCTGGAGGACAAAAATTAAATAACTAAAGGCTGGGAAGTGATACAAATTGAACATTGAGAAACCCAGCAAAACATTCAGTAACCAGAATATTTCACGAAAAGCCAAAATGCAAGACGTAAATCATATTCGAGGAACAGAAAAGAATTCATAACCAGAAAAAGCCTTAAACAATAATAACGGTAGAATTTTATTTAGTTTTCATTTTTGAATGACACTGACATTCATACAGTCATGATAATGATATCATTAATTGCATACTTCCAGTCATCCTGCCTATCAACAGTCTGGCAATCCTGCACCACAGATAACAAACAATGGTAATGTTCATAGTAAAAACAAAATGGCAACAATGACAATACGTATTTCAAAAATAATGTCTTCAAAAAACGTCCAAATTGGCAAATTAACCTGACCATTAAATTCCTTGGTCTGTAAAGCACACAAAGAAAGCAAGGAAAAGCAGATAAAATCTAAAATTAAGTCCACATCATGACGCATATATATATATACTGTATATGTGTAAGTAACATATAAAAATAATATCATTTTCAGTAGAATATTCCTTTAAACAAAACTTTTGCTACAATCATATTCAAACTTTCGTGCCATCAATATCGCCAAATACAGTAGCTCTAAAATTGCCTAATCAATGTTAGGCAATTTGTGGAAAAATAGCAGCAAATCTCAGTTTTCATTTTTTGTCTTTCCTCCATTTTTATTTTTTGCTCAGAATACATTCAATGGGGCACTATGCTGGCACAATGGCTATCACTCTTGCATCATGGCTCCACCATTGCTGGTTACTCTTTGGACTTATACATTCTTCCCATGTCAGCATAGGTTTTTTCCTAGTCATCAAATTTTCCTTCCACATCGTTAAAGACATGCAGGTTATGTTAATTGGCAGTTCCAAAATGGCCTTGTTAGAATGTAATTGTATCTGAGTGTGTGTGAGTGGCTGCTGCCATGTGTGCCCCATGCTGCTGTGACATCTACTGCCCCACTGCGGCTCTGCATTGGATTACGTTGGTTTAGGAATGGTAGGTTTTTGTTAATAAATTGAACGCATCAGTACACCAGCTTGCAAAAATCAAGCTTAGTAGACATTATTCTGGATTCATGCACTGAAAAAAATGGCATGTCAGATTAAAATAAAAAAAATATGTACATCGGTTGCACATAATAAAATTGTTTTTATCAAAAATAACTTAATTATGCTTAATGCACTAAATTATTATATTCTGAAACAACATATTTTATATAAAATGAATGAAACTTTTTCATTTTCTGTTAAATTAATTATGTTATGTTAAATAAACATGGCTGATGTCAATAGAGCAGCTCCACGCAGGGAGGACCTGGGTCTCCTTACTGCAGGGCAGCAGTGCTACCACTGCACCACCATGCCAGCCTTAATAAAATATTAAAAGAGAATACAAGAAAAAACACAAAACAGAGTAACGTCAGTCTGTGTGATTAAGTATTTTAAATGAATATCTGAATATTTCTCGTTGTGTGTGTTTTTATTTTTTTTACTTTTATTTCACTAACCTTTTGCTCTTAACCAGCAACAAGAACTCAAACGAACAACCTGTTTCTTCTTTGAAAGTCACATGACTTTACCGCCAAGTTATCCAACCTCTGCTGATGATAAATCCACTTGGTGCGTATTAATTTCCAGTGAGGACTAAATATAACTATTTTGACTTCTACCTAAATGACTGAAATTAGTATATTGCACATCCCACACGATTCAATAAATTAAACATGATCGAGTTATGTTCAAAAGTGGAACATAGACAATACATGTAATATAAAGTAAATGCATTCTTGTAAATGTTACAACCTGCCATTTCCCTTTTTTTCAGTGTGTATAGTACCTCAAAACCTCTTCACATATCACACAAAGCAAAAATAAATAAATAAATAAATAAATAAATAAAAAGAAACGGAATTTGATAGTGTCTGTTTGAACTCAAATTCAAGTGTAGATCTTTAAATTTCAAACACTACTATAGTACTACAAGCTGCAGTGTTGTGGCCACAGAGGCATTTTTAGCTTCACTTGAAGGTTGAATATACACTGTATTTTCTCCTCACACTAAACTGTATAACTGTAGTATGAAGATATAACAAATTAATCATTATTAATGAAAGTGACAGCAGCAGCTTCTGTTTGAAGCTGAAATTAGCTTTTTCATTTGCTCGGCAATCTCTTAGAATGATGCTTTGCATTCCAATAGGCAAATAAGCTAACAAAATCACCATAAGTGTGTCCAACATTGATTGACAGAGTGTGGTTTAAAATGTGAGAAAAATTATTAGAGATTTTAAGAAGTTATTTTTAAGTAAGGCCAAAATGCTTAGAGCTGTCACTCCGCAGTGCCAGAGCCTTAGATTAATGAAATCTGAATGCTCTCCTTGTTCCTGCATGGGTTTTCTCTGGGTACTCTTTTAATTTTTCATGGCTCCAAGATGTGTATGGTAGATGGGTTGGCAGCTTAAAACTGGCCTAATGATGATTGTGGGAGTATATGTGAGACTGTCTTATGCCCAATGACCACTGTCGTAACTTGTCAATTGTGTTATTTTTTTAGTGTAAGTAGTGTCAACACATTTTTAACGTGTTGAAATAAATAGCTTTGTAAGTTAATAGTTTTAAAAATGATTTGATAGAAGACAGGAACCCAGGATTGAAAAGCCAACTGTGCAATAATCTGCTTGAAAAATTTGATTTAAATCAGGACTTGAGCAGCAGCATTGTGACTTTTTGTGACCTGGAAGACTATGTCATGCACTTGAACATGTCACACCTGGGAATATTTCTGAGGTTGCACAGCATAAATATTTGCTCTTCCCTACTTTAGGCAGGGTGTGTGAAACAACCTGGAAAAAAGACAGTGAATCTAACTTCTCACCTGCTTCCATCTCCAGTCTTTCCACTCTTTTCAGTTTCCAGAATTTATAGCCCTGAAGATTCAGGAAATGTTGTCAGTTATGAGCTGTGATTGTGGAATACACACATGTATTGTGTTAGTTTGCTGTTTTTTGAAATTCGCCATTCCTCATGGCAAACAAAAATGAAAGAGTCAAACAAACTGGAAATCATTAAACATATTGTATTTCTTCTTTGTTCTTCGTAGAACTATTACAATGTAAATGCAATGTTCCAACTGTATGTTCAAAGTATCCCTAAATGCTCCAGCATACAATTTAGAGAGGGCCAAACTTTAGCGATAGATAGGTAGATAGATAGATAGATAGATAGATAGATAGATAGATAGATAGATAGATAGATAGATAGATAGATAGATAGATAGATCTTTATTTGTCGTCAATGGAAAATTTTACAGAAGCTCTTTAACAAAACAGCCTTCTCTGGCCTTTCTTATATTATTCCTCTGTGCTACAAGACCAGTCCAACCTGTTATTTATGTGGACCACTAAGTACTTGTAGGAGTGCACCACCTCTACCTCCACTTCCTGAATAGTGACCAGACAAAGAGGCTCTTTGGTGTGGTAAAAGTCAATAGCCAGTTCCTTGGTTCTCCAATACACCACATAAGTTCAAAATCATCTGAGAATTTCTGTAGGTGACATGACTAGTGGTTTTATTTATAGTTGGAGGTACTTTGTAAAACAATGATTTGTAAAAAGTAAATTGAAGTTTTGAATACAACTTAGATGTGCAATTCCAAAGCCAGTCTCTTGCAAAGTACAATCCAAAACTGGTTACAGAAGACGATGTAAATTTTGTAAGAACCAAGGTGCCAATCAGAAAGAATCAAGACCTTTTGAGTTGATAAAACGGTACCATGAAAACTAGCTCAGTTTATATAGAATTAAATGTGTTACTGACATACAAACAGACAGCTAGTCAAAGGTTTGCATTTTCGTTAATGCAGTAAAAGTCAGTCTAGAAAAATTTTAAAAGAGCAGTAAATTTAAAGTAAATACATAGTGCATATGTAAAAACATCTTATGTGGTGTAGCCAACAGTGTTATTAAAAGCAATTTAAAAATGGGTAAAAATAAATGGATATATCCAATGGGTGCACTGCCAGTGCGTTTAAAATGGAAATTGGCTGATCATGTATTCACGTGCAAATGAGATCACTTTAGCTGGTTTTCTAATTGATGCTCCGTGGGTCATAATCAAGGTGCCTGCACCCACAAGTATAAAAGGAGTCTGAGTAGTGAAAGAAGGGGAGAGCTAAGAAAGAAAAAGAGATGAGAGAATAATAACATGACAGATGAATTTGGGAAAGAGCATAGGGTGGATTTCGGTGTCAGTCAATGCAAGGGACAGGTGACAAGGTGGACATGTGGCCCCGCAAGGGACCAAGAGGAATGGCACTCCAGAGGCGGGTTACTTTTGCTGAGCTCTACAGAGGAGTAGGAGCAATCTAGCACTCCAAGGGTCCTGCTGGAGCGAAGGCAGTTCGCAGGATAATGAAGACCGGCTCTGAGTATCCCAAAGTTGACCAACTGAGATGGCTAGGATGAGAGTCGGTGTGGGGACCACACTTTCTAGTGCCTCTTCCCTGCTATGGAGACCCGATGGGTGAATGGAGGAGGTAGAATGGAGAGGGAGAGAAGCACTGAGGCTCACAGGAGGATTGAGTGAATGTACCAATTTTACCTCTGAGGTTTTATACTTGATTTTTTAACCCTTGGTGGATTTATTTATTTATGGATTGATTTTATCTCCTACTGCAATCATGGATTATTTATTTACTTACTTACTTACTCACTTATTTATTGAGGAGAAACTGCTCTGCACTATTTTATTGGAAACTGCTTGTTGTAATAAATTACACTGTTCACTTTTGCACCGCCCTTGCTTGCCTGTGTGTCCTAATTGAACAAGTCTGTCACAGTCATGATTATTGATGTCCTGGTCCAAGAAGGTGACAGGCAATGGAATAACTGGGCATCACAGGCAGGTTAAGAGATTTTCTTTGACTTACTGATTAAGATACTTGTTGGGATTGCAAAAGTAACATTGTGGTTACTAGTCCAGTACCTTACAATTGATGTGTTATACTGTATAGAGAGACATGGGCAAAAATACAAGTGCAAATGACTGCAAAGTATGGAAAACTCCTGTGTCTGATTTAATGTGGTGAATCAAACAACAGAAGATCGCATACAAGAGGACACTATGAAAATATACATACAAAGATATTATTTGATTGTTGTAGCTTCAGCAGTTGCTGCTACTTTTATTGTTTATGTACATTGAACATTCACATCTCTTCCGTGTCAAACAAAATGTTTTACCTAAAGTCATTAGATTGCCAATGCTAATTAATAAAATATGCTTTCTACCTTGCAGCTGAATGAGGAGAGTTTTGCTGCCGACTGTTCGGGACACAACTTTGGGAGGAGAGCTATGTAGACGACAAATGCACCAAGGAGATAACAATGCCAAAGGGTTAAGATGGAAATCAAAGTATGGAGTCAAGCAGAAGGTCTATATATGGAGAATGTAGAGAGGAATCAATTTCTAAAACCTAACACAAAACACAGAGTTAAACAGTAAACATAAGGTATTACAAGTAGGATGTGAGCAAAAGTAAAGTATTGCCCATAGGCGGTACAAAGGTTAGATTGGAATATTCAATGGGAGGTCTGAAACTTGAAAGTTTGACTTATGAGAAGGACCTAGGAGTTATAGTGGACTCATCACTCTCTACATCAAGTCACTGTGTAGAAGGGATCAACAAGGCTACTAGGATGTGCAGATTTATTTAATGAGGTGTGAAGTACAAGACAAGGGAGGTTATGCTTAAGTTAGTTACTTGGAGTACTGTATACATATTTGAGGAGAACCACCAGGCTGCCTCCAGGGCACCTGAACATTTTCATTTTGAGCAAGAAGAGATTAACAGGTGACATGACTGAAGTGTGTGAAATGATTAGACTCAACTCACTTTAAAAGTTTTTGGGCACCAGAACCGGAAGTGTTATTCTTCTAGGCACCGGAACTGGAAGTGACGTGCTTTTGGGCGCCAGGACCGGAAGTAACGTCTTCAAGGTTAAATCAGACAGATTTTCCCATTTTTGGTCTGCAGAGACAACAGAAGAAGGTTTAGCACACCCTGCCATCCCCTGGCCTGGCATTGCATTACCCTCACTTGATCCATACTCCTACTCCTCCCCCCTACTCGCATGTGTGTGACAAGTGTTTAAAACATCGAAAGGAATTACTATAATGAATCCCAGCTGTTACTTTAAATTGAACTAGCCAACCCACGGCGTAGCATACGCCGCATAATTATGTATTGACGGGTGAACACTTCCTGAAAGACACAGTTGTCCAAATGGGGTTGGTTTTGAGGATACGACTGTAGGTGAATGAAAAGATGTAACTCTGGAGAGGGCAACATACAATACAGCGTTTTACATGCTGCATACATCGATTCACACCAAAGTACAGACACTGCTAAGACCATGGAATACCCCTCGCAAACTGTTTTACACGCTGCATACAGCGATTCACATCCACGACAAATATGATTCTTCTTAGATGGTGCTGTCGTGTCCACCTTCGCTCTCGAAGCATACACACTGCCTGGTCATGTGCCCGCTCGCAAAAGCAACTAACAGAGACCCGCCCACCAACTGTAACTATATACATCGGACTTCCAATACAACTCGGAGTCCTGCCACGTGCAAAAGTTCGCTGATGACACTGCTATCGTGGGCTGCATCAGGAGTGGGCAGGAGGAGGAGTATAGGGACCTAATCAAGGACTTTGTTAAATGGTGCGACTCAAACCACCTACACCTGAACACCAGCAAATCCAAGGAACTGGTGATGGATTTTAGGAGGCCCAGACCCCTCATGGACCCCGTGATCATCAGAGATGACTGTGTGCAGATGGTGCAGACCTATAAATATCTGGAAGTGCAGCTGGATGATAAATTGGACTGGACTGCCAATACTGATGCTCTGTGCAAGAAAGGACAGAGCAGGTTATACTTCCTTAGAAGGCTGGCGTCCTTCAACATCTGCAATAAGATGCTGCAGATGTTCTATCAGACGGTTGTGGCGAGTGCCCTCTTCTACACGGTGGTGTGCTGGGGAGGCAGCATTAAGAAGAAAGACGCCTCACGCCTGGACAAACTGGTGAGGAAGGCAGGCTCTGTTGTTGGCATGGAGCTGGACAGTTTAACATCTGTGGCATAGCGATGGGCGCTCAGCAGGCTCCTCTCAATTATGGAGAATCCACTGCATCCACTGAACAGGATCATCTCCAGACAGAAGAGCAGCTTCAGCGACAGACTGCTGTCACTGTTCAGCTCCACTGACAGATTGAGGAGATCGTTCCTCCCCCAAACTATGAGACTCTTCAATTCCACCCGGGGGGTGGGGTGGGGGGGGGGGATAAACGTTAACATTTAACATTATACAAAGTTATTGTCTGTTTTTTTTACCTGCATTATTATCAATCTTTAATTTAATATTGTTTATTGTATCAGTATGCTGCTGCTGGAGAATGTGAATTTCCCCTTGGGATTAATAAAGTATCTATCTATCTATCTATCTATCTATCTATCTATCTATCTATCTATCTATCTATCTATCTATCTATCTATCTATCTATCTATCTGTGTGTGTGCCTCTGTCTCTCTCTGGCTCTGCCCGTGTGTGTGCGTGGCTCTCTCTCTCACTGCCTGCCTGTGTGCCTCTGTCTCTCTCTGGCTCTGCCCTTGTGTGTGTGCGGCTGTGTGCCTCTGTGTCTCTCTCACGCTGCCTCTGTGTGAACCGAGGTTCGACTGAGGTTGACTAATGAAAAGTCAACGTGGCTCAGAGATACATGTGGCCTCTAGCCCAGACGAACATAAATGACGGCGTTTTTTCCCAGTCGTCGCATCCAAGTTGGTGGCCGTGGCTCTGCGAGTTGTCGTCGTATCCAATGGTCTTAGAGTTGGTGGCCGTGGCTCCTTCCTGCGTGTGCCATGGGCGGCTTACTTGTCGGCGGCTTAGTGAATCCACGCCCCTTCCGGCATGCTTTCCATGGGTGGCTACTTGTCTCCCGACTTAGTGAATTATATATATAGATTCTTCAAAAAGAACACAGGACATGATTGGAAACTTGTTAAGGACAGATTTTGTTCAAATATTAGTAAGTTTTTCTGCAAGGAAAGAACCATAGACACATGAAATAAATATCCAAGTACTGTGGTAGACTTTAGGATCCTTTAAATCTCGACTTGATATTATTTTGGAGGAGCTAAATACAATGGAAGTACCAGCTTGTTGGGCTGGATGGCCTGTTCTTGTTACAATTGGTCTAATTTTCTAATGCTCTGAGCATTTTAGCTTCCTCTGTTTTTAAAGATAGACACAAAGCAAAGACTTGATTGATAGCAAGAATGCCTGGATATATGCTTCACCAACTTATTGTATATAAGCAAGCCGTGATGGTGTTAGACATCACACGACTTGTTTGTTATGTGACCAGTAGCAGGCATAATTAAAGTAGGCAATATGATTGAGCCCATGGAAAATTAGCACAAAATCACAGCATCCAGAAAACAAAATGAGCTCCTGATAACATCACCAGATACAATGATCCAAAACATCATAGTTCAAAATAGCACTTAAAAAATTAACAAAAACTCAGGTGATGGGCTAACGTAGGTAACAATTGTCATTTCATAACACCAGTGTGGCTAAGTTTGTACAGAGGGGATTCCTTTGACCCTCATTTTTTTCATTTAGAAATGACTGTGCTCTTTAATAGCATGTCCTTGCCAAGTATGGTAGTTTAAAGCCACAGTTTCATTTTAATTGCACATAAATATGTTGTGGTGAGGAATGGTGTAACTTCATTTTATAAACAATTTAAAAACTAACTTTTGCTTTTCTTTTTGCTTATAGGAGTCCATGATTGTTTTATGGAAACAAGCAGTAAAACTGCAAAAATGATCATTTTGTTTTTTGTTGGCTTAATTATATTACAGTACTTTATCTTTTTTATACCATCTATTCTTGTAAATGAAGCTACATAAAGCTAGTTGTTTCGCATATTGCACTTGAAAAATGTATGGCTAATTAAAGACCCTTGATTATTTGATTGTCTATTATTACCGTAGCTCTATAGGCTATTTCAACCTTAAAAAAAATGGTAATCTCTTGTCACATCTTGCCCCAGGGTAGCTGAAAAACAGATTTCAAACAGCCTGATGGTTCCAGTAGTGTTTTTGCCTCTACAGAGCATCAAGGTTCCACAAAGAAATAGTCCAAAGAATACACTCAGAAATAGTCACCCTATCCATGCCCCCTCTCAAGTAAATTAAGTATAATAATGAGCCAAAACTTTAACTTGTGGTTGGTGAATTTGCCTGGTGACAAATAACAAAAAAAACTTCAGTGTATCATTATGACCCATTTACACCTTGCATTAATATGTGTTTTGCTTGTGGATTGTATCCAGATTTAATATACTGTAGGCATATTACATTCACACTATGCATTAAAATTTAAATGTGTCTGAATAGAGATCCAATGTCACTTTTCCTGCGTTAACTACAAGTATGCTTCTATTTACATGGTTGTCAAAAATGGATAGAAAACGCATTTTCACTTGTGTCACAAATTTATTCCAACCTGTTTTTTTAATGTAGTTAGGTGCTATGCAATCATGATTACATTCCAGAAAACACAGGTAATGTCAGGTGTAAAGTTGACCAGTAAGCAACAAACAACAAAAAACAAAAAAGCTAAAATGTGGAAAACAGTGAACATATGTGCTTTGCATTATGTGTGTGTCATACTTTTATTATTTATCATTGACACTCATCAATTTTGCTCATTATTCGTTCAACTCAGGAAGTTGAAGTTGTAAAGTTAAAGATTTACAGATTAAAAAGCTAAGTGAAAGTCAACAGAAAAATCTCAAACTGCAACGTAATAATATACACGGAATACAGTAAAAAAAATCCTCCAACAAACTGCTCATGCTCTTACAGTAATTTGATGACAATCTTCTCACAGGATTGTTACAGAGCTGATCAGCCCAGTGACAACTTTGGTTAATGTATTGCTATTGTATCATAAACATGAGCTGATGTGTTATTTTAATTTTAACATTTAATGATCTTAATGCCAGCTTCGAAAATAAATGGCACTCACATTTTCAAGAAGGTCAGTGAGAGTAAATAAATATAATGTGCTTATTTTTTAGTGGTCAGTGGAACAGTGTGGCTGACAAGTTGCATATCATGAACACCTGACCCAGAAGATGCTTGGTATGCATGACCTATGAGAATGATGGGCCTTGCAGTGTTGCAGAAACTGTACGTTGGAGATTCTATTACTGAACTTACAAAATTAACAGCATGGCTGTACACTACAGAAGGCCATGTGTTCTCCTCTGATTTATTCCTTTTATATTAACAAACTGAAAACCTCTGACAGCTGTGTATGAAGCAATTCAGATCCAGATATAGAAAGTGGTAATTACACTGACCTTGTTGTCTTTTTGTCACCTTGCTCACAGCTCACCAGGCACGCTCAGTGGGTCCAGTCATGTGAGATGTTTTTGATAGCACCCCAGTGGCAACTGCCTTCAAAGCATAGCACTCTCTGGCATTACGCTACATTGTCTGAATTATTTTAGGACCCTTTTTAATAGTAGTTGCAAAAGGACACAGTGATTAAAGACTCCAACATATGAAAAGTCTGTAAGTTACTTTAAAGCAAAGATTTTCATTTAAATATGTTTGATGAGTGTTTCAATTTCTTTCTAAACTGCCAACTTTCGGACTCTAGCTGTATGCTTAATTGACACTGAATGTTAAGGACACAAATAACACATCTTCTATGTATTTTATTGGAAACACTAATAAATAATCAGTAAGTGTCTCGGTACAGCCTAATGCTCTCGCTAAGGTCACAAGAAGTGAGAAAATGTTGGCATCAACACTGAGTGGCTAAGACAGCTACATTTAGAACAGAGAAAACAGCTTCCCACGATGATTGGCTGCAGCCGGCGTGTGGGTTATTAAGGGGAGTCTGCCTTACTGGAGACAAAGTCAGTCAGCACCCATCTGATTACCCTAGTGATAGAAGATTATAGCCACGAATCAAAAATGTAAAATGCCGCAGAATGGCATGAGTTGCTCCTCGTACAATCAATTAAGATTAACATGCTTAATATCCTGAGAATTTCAAACACATGCATAAGCAAGAAGGCCTTAAAATGCAAGGAGCTGCATGATTTCAAGGACAACTACCTTATTTTTAATTAATCAGTGTTTAGTGGCATTCAGACTATATCAATCAAAAGTTTGTGAACATTTTAGTATCATCAAATAAAGTTAATGCTTGCAACAATATTTAGGTTGCATCCTTGTAGACACACATCTGCTGAATAGTAAATAGTAATATATACTTGAGTTATTTAGAGCAACACGGCAGTAATCTATTTCAGATAATATAATAAGCATTTATTAAAAGTTTACTGTATCATTAACATCAATCCAGCTGACAAGTTCAAGTCCATATGCAAGGTTTACTGTCACATGCAGAGAGTACGGAGAATTCATATTTAAAATGTCGAATTGTTTCCTTCTCAAAAGTGATTTGTTTAGACACTAACCAGAAAATCTTAGATATTGCAAAGAGTAAGGACACCATAATGATGGCATAGGACAAGGGGAAGTCATCAGGGGACAGAGAGACTCTGCCAGCAAGAAATGGTTTTACACATGCCACTTTGGGAACACTGGGACTTCTAGGAGACAGTATGCCCTGTATGTAAGCCATGTGTCCATCAAAGTTATTATGTGGGACTTCAACATAAGTGAGAGAGAGATGGCCTAGGTGGAAGCATGCCATGTTCCCCAAGGATTTTAGAGGGCTGTCAATACAGCATTTACAAAAACAGAGAGAGTGATGCCGAAAAAAGAATCACAAAGTTGGCAACACATGGCCATTAGATGGCAAATGCTTCCAAAATAGAACATATGGGACAGTGAGCAGTGGAGCTGTCTTGGGGCCGGTCAATTTAAAGGAATCTTAACAGTGGAGGAAATGGAAGATTACTTCTGATCCTGGAAAGCAATTCCAGAGCTTGTCTAGAAGGTGATCACATGGAGGGCTTTAAAGGGCAAAGTTACAGGCTTATTGAGGACAGTGTCAAAAATTGAGGAGTGAGTAAAGAAATCCGCGTCTGGAGAAAGAGTAGACAAGTGGAAAGAAAGAAGGTGAGAAAGGGAGTATTTTGGTGTGGCGTTATGGTGAACAATTTAGTGACCCACCTACCTAAATAGAAAGTCATTCAAGTTCCATTACACATCATTATATATAATGTATGTGATATATGCATGTATATATAGTAAATACTGAATGCACTGCTGGAATAATTCCAGCACAGGATGATGGTACCCAAATGGTAAGCTCCCACTAACAGAGCAGTCTGTCCCTTCTTTTTTCTACCCAGGCTATCAGAACTGTTACATTTATTCTGGAGACCCTGACTAAGCAGGAACTGTTGTTGTTGGCTTCACTGCTTACTGTGTCCCTTAAATTTTAGTCCCCATTGTCACAGGTGAGCTTAGATATTACATTTATGAAGTTTTCCCTTTGGCTTATGGACAACTTTTACGGCTTATGGCTTATGGACAACCCAATTAATAGATTGTTTTATCAAGGTTGTGGCCCGGGTGTTTGTGGCAGTGGTGTTTATTGGCGGTCAGTTGATTCTCCAACATCGTAATGTGTGACATTTTATCCTTTCTTTAGCAGAAAGAATAAAAATGACAGAAATGCTTCACAGGAAGTTTATCAATTGGATCTTTAGTCTACAGTTGTACATAGAAGTTCAGCAAGAATTCCAGTAAGCTAAAAAACAAGATATAAACCTCTGATACAATACATAATAATAATAATAATACCCAACCAAACTCTAAAGATGAAGGTAGGTTATCTCCTTACTTGCCTCAACATCTAAGCTTGTGAGGGTAAAAAATGACTGATATAGTCCTACAATACACATTAACTTATACCAGCAGCTAATAATGTCTTTTTATATTTCTGTATAAATCACTCCAAACATTACTTTCATTGCTTGGGAGGGAGTGTGGCTTAGTTGCTTTGAACAACAAAGCTGCTGGTTCAGCCTTTTGCTTTTGGTTTATTACTTGATTCTTAGCATGTGCTTCAACTGTAAGAATGATGGGTAAGAATGAAAATTCATTGAGTTTGGCTCAATTTAAATTTAAGGTTTAGTTGGAAGCAGTTATGAACTTTAAAAATGACAGTCTTAAGCAAAGGCTTTCTGATAATGTATGGTATAACTTGTGTGAAATATTACATTTACTATGTGCTTTTATTGAGATGTACAGTGGGGCAAAAAAGTATTTAGTCAGCCACCAATTGTGCAAGTTCTCCCACTTAAAAAGATGAGAGAGGCCTGTAATTTTCATCATAGGTATACCTCAACTATGAGAGACAAAATGAGAAAAAAAAATCCAGAAAATCACATTGTCTGATTTTTAAAGAATTTATTTGCAGATTATGGTGGAAAATAAGTATTTGGTCAATAACAAAAGTTCATCTCAATACTTTGTTATATACCCTTTGTTGGCAATGACAGAGCTCAGACGTTTTCTGTAAGTCTTCACAAGGTTTTCACACACTGTTGCTGGTATTTTGGCCCATTCCTCCATGTAGATCTCCTCTAGAGCAGTGATGTTTTGGGGCTGTCGCTGGGCAACATGGACTTTCAACTCCCTCCAAAGATTTTCTATGGGGTTGAGATCTGGAGACTGGCTAGACCACTCCAGGACCTTGAAATGCTTCTTACAAAGCCACTCCTTCGTTACTCGGGCGGTGTGTTGGGATCATTGTCATGCTGAAAGACCCAGCCACGTTTCATCTTCAATGCCCTTGCTGATGGAAAGAGGTTTTCACTCAAAATCTGACGATACATGGCCCCATTCATTCTTTTCCCACTGTATATTTATATTACATTCATATCATAATTGTCATTGTATTCAATCTATATACAGTGTTCCTTCATATTTGCTGTCTGTAGTTCCTCTTCATATTCCTCTATACAGTTTATTTCCTACAGCAGTTTTCAGTTGTTCTGTGCTTATGATTGTGGATCTATCTTCTAAGAGTAAGTTTGTCTGACACATCCTCCTGCAAGTATAGTGTGTAACTGATGACCTCTGATTTTTATGATTGTGTGACTAATCTGAATTAATTATTTGGTTTAACTTGATTTTTGATTATTTGTTTTAACTTGATTTTATGTTAATTATATTTATTTTAGCAGCCTATTGTGGTGATATTATATATGTACAGTAATCCCTCCTCCATCGCGGGGGTTGCGTTCCAGAGCCACCCGCGAAATAAGAAAATCTGCGAAGTAGAAACCATATGTTTATATGGTTATTTTTATATTGTCATGCTTGGGTCACAGATTTGCGCAGAAACACAGGAGGTTGTAGAGAGACAGGAACGTTATTCAAACACTGCAAACAAACATTTGTCTCTTTTTCAAAAGTTTAAACTGTGCTCCATGACAAGACAGAGATGACAGTTCTGTCTCACAATTAAAAGAATGCAAACATATCTTCCTCTTCAAAGGAAACAGAGAGGAAAGCAAACAATTCAATAGGGCTGTTTGGCTTGTAAGTATGCGAAGCACCGCGGCACAAAGCTGTTGAAGGCGGCAGCTCACACCCCCTCCGTCAGGAGCAGGGAGAGAGAGAGAGAGCCAGAGAAAAACAAAGTCAAAAATCAATACGTGCCCTTTGAGCTTTTAAGTATGTGAAGCACCGTGCAGCATGTCACTTCACGAAGCAGCTGCACACAGAAGGTAGCAACGTGAAGATAATCTTTCAGCATTTTTAGACGAGCGTCCGTATCGTCTAGGTGTGCGAACAGCCCCCCTGCTCACACCCCCTACGTCAGGATCAGAGAAAGTCAGCGCAAGAGAGAGAGAGAGAAAAGTACGTTGGGTAGCTTCTCAGCCATCTGCCAATAGCGTCCCTTGTATGAAATCAACTGGGCAAACCAACATTAGGAAGCATGTACCAGAAATTAAAAGACCCATTGTCCTCAGAAATCTGCGAACCAGCAAAAAATCCGCGATATATATTTAAATATGCTTACATATAAAATCCGCGATAGAGTGAAGCCGCGAAAGGCGAAGCGCGATATAGCGAGGGATCACTGTACATACGCTGTTTGTTTAGTATATCACTCAAAATTGAGAACAAATATATGAAATAATTAGCTGTCCCTCGTGGCTCCACCTGCGTAGTAGTGAAACAGGACAAACTTTAGCAGCGTATTGTGGTGATATTATATATGTACATACGCTGTTTGCTGAGTATATCACTCAAAATTGAGAACAAATATATTAAATGACTAATCGTCCACTGCGGCTCCACCCGTGTAGTAGTGAAACAAGACAAACTTTAAAAATCAATAAACAAAAAGGCATTGCTAGCTAAGCAGAGGCAAGGTACACTCCAAAATGTAGAGGTAGTCCGACTCCCCACTTCTGATGTTATGCTTCCCCCTCCCCTCAACCCGCAGCCTCTGTCTTGGATTAGTCCGAATATATTGCTCCTGCAAGCGAACTATGATTCTTAGCACAATAAGAGAAGTCACAAAACATTCAAGCAAATTATAGGAAAAAACCAGATCTAAATCCATTAAGTAGTTCTCTCGTTTGCTAGCTAAGTGGATGTAAGATACGCCCCGAGGCTGGCGCATGAGTGAGAACAGTCGCACCCCCCTCCCCTCGGACCGCTGCATCTCTCTCGGATGTGTGCAAATAATTCTGTACCACAAGTGAACTATGAAACTTAGCGTGATGAGAGAGGTCGCAAAATCAACCGGAATGTTCAAACAAATTTTAGAAAAAAACCTGATCTAAATCTGTTAAGTAGTTCTCTCATGAAAAGCAAACAGACATACAGAAAGACAGGCAGACGATGGATTTTATAGAGATATGCATTGCTTGTATCCATTATTACTAGCATGAGTGACTCTGACCAAATCTGTCTGAATGTTATTGTAGATGTGTAGCGGTATGTGCATTTTTAGTCACAAGGACATGTCTCCAAATGTTATTTTAAAAATACTGTAGTCTGAGATTTCCAAAAGGCACATTTTAGACATAAAAATCTGAATATTGCACAACACATTACTTTCACTTTCCTCTTCTAATGCATCTTAGGATGTTTTAGTTTTACAGGAGCCATACGCAAAGTAAAAATGTATTTGTTTCCTTGCAATGATTCTGCTAATCTCCCTTTGAGTTTTGTGTGACATATATATTGTTACATAATATTCCAACATCTTATGTGTAATAGTTAATTTAAGGAAACTTCTCTTTCCTATCATTCTCTTATTTTACACAACACTTGAGCAAATGGAAAAGAAACAAAACCAAAACAGCAATTAGGAAATACTACAGATATAAATAACTTGCTTTTCCATGCATAACTAATTGGTTGGAAATTTCATTGGCTTCAGTCAGAGTAAGGAAAGGAATGTGTACAGTTTTAATGTAAAAAGTAACATTAGGTAAGTAACATAGGATTTCAGATTTATCTGAGCTGTTCTCCCCCAAGTCACGAAGTAGCTGAATAACTGAGCTCCCCAAGTCAGTCCCAGCAAGTGCTCTATCAGTCAGTGCAGGAGAGCGACTCAGATGTTCCCACCAACTTCTGAGCATGAAATTCAACCATTCACTGACGTCTAGGGCAGATCGGGCAAGGAAACATGACCAGCATTGCAGGATAAAAGTGCATGGGAGCCTGCTTTGTAATAGACTCCAAGTCAACTAAAACCTTGGAACTTATCGTGATTTATTTCAGACACGCTAAAGCTATTGATAGTTGTACCTGTATGCTGTTGTGTATGTAAGTTCCATTAGACATTTATAGACCTTTGTTTTATTGTTTTTTATTATTATTTACCCATGAGTTCAGTGATTATTAGGTCAAAAACACAAAAACACTCACTAGTTGAGTAGGTAAAGCCTAAACATTTTCTTTGTTAGTGTTGTGGTTGTTCAATCATTTTATTTGTCTCTAGAGTTAAATTTGCTTTTTAACAGAAGCTCAATAATTAAATAAATATTACCATAAAATAACAAACAATGTCCCTTCTCTAAAATACACACCTATATAGATAGAGGCAAAAAGAGTATTGGGGATGCACCATTTTACTGCTGTGTGGAAAAGTTTGAGGTGGCAGAATAAAATCTGGTATCAGCCACCTGCTGGTCTTAGCTGACACTATAGTCATATTTCTTCTGGGTTGTAATGCCTGGAGACTGGGAGGGGAGAAGTCAGAGGCAGGTGAAGATGGGCTCAGAGGTCCTCTATTAGGTTCTAGTCCTCCTTACAATACAGGAAAATAACAAACTGGTGAGAAATTGTGTAGAATCATTCCTTGATGTCCCTGTAAATGACCCCCATTAGGACTGTGAGATGTTTACACATGTAGCAATATATGAGGATCATCAAACAGTAAAGGCAATTTGAAAATTATGTGGTAACCACAATGGATAGAAGCTGATGCAATACAATACATTTCTGATGGCTTATGGCTATTTTGAATATGCACAATGCAGCACTCTGGCATTAGTCTAGTTGAATCCAAGGTCAAATACATAAAATATGTGCTCAGGTTACTTCCCTAGGAGACTACAGTGTAAAACACCACACTGGCTACTATGCATTGGTAAAACAATTCCCGCAGCATGGTGCACATGACTGTGCTTAGCAAGTGCAGTTTGCTCTTGCCCTTCTTGTACAGAGCCAATGTGTTGTTAGACCAGGGCAGTTTGTTGTTTATGTGAACCTCCAGGTACTTGTAGCTTTGCACAACTTCATTGTCCTCCGCTTAAATGGTGACTAGTTTTATAATCCAACACTAGCTCTTTTGTCTTGCTGACAAAGTCCTCCACAACCTTCTTGTTCTCTGACCCGTCTCCATTATTAATACAGTCAGTGAAGTGATGAAGGAGTCATCTGAAAATTTCTGTATTTGGCAAGTGCTGGTATTGGGCTAGAAATCTGTTGTGTAGAGGGTGAACGAGAAGGGAAACAGGACAGTTCCCTGAGGCGCTCCAGTATTATTCACCATGTTTTCTGACACACAGACCTCATGCCTTACAAAATGCTGTCTCTTGGTCAGGTAGTCCATGATCCAGGAGATTGTGGTGGCATCAAGATGCAAATCCTTAAGCTTTCCCCCCTGTGGATGAGGTAGAATGGTGTTAAAAACACCGGAAAAATCAAAGAACATTATCCTGACTGTGATGCCAGCTTTGTCCATGTGGACATAAGCTCTCTAGAGTATGTAGATGACAGCATCTTCCACATAAATTGTCTGAGGTGCAAACTGCAAAAGATCCAGATGATCTGATACCAAGAATTGTACCTGTTTTAGGATAAGCCTCTCAAAGGTCATCATGAAGTAAGAGCAACTGGTCTGGAATGATCACTGGAATGTCCTATCTTTAACACAGGGACCACACAGGATGTTTTCCACAGCTGGTAAACCTTCTGCAAATTAAGGGAAAGGTTGAACAGGTGTTGAAGGGCCCCACAGATCTGGCTGGCACATGTTTTCAGCACCAAGGGGCTCATACCATCCAGCCCTGAAGCCTTGTTCATGCAGAGTATTCCCAGTTCTCTCCTCACTTGATCAGCAGAGACACACAGTTCAGGGAGTGGAAGAGGAGTGGAGACCACACATGTGATGTCATTGTAGGGGAAGGTTGTGCAGGATGCAGATGGCAGTTGGGATTCAGGAACCTCCTCAGCTTGCACTTGAAGACCAACAGTTTTAACAAAACATAACTAATGCTAAATATGGTTAGTGTATTTAATTAAATAAATGTAGTCAATCACGTTATATCCAGGCTTTCCTTTCAGACCTGATATTTGGGGAAATCATGAATACAGATTTTTTCAAATGAAATATACTATACTCTATTACACTCCTCTAACATAAAACTATAATGTTTATGTTATATTGTCTGATATAAATCTTTATTGTGTTATTTTTAGCATATTGCATCCACACCTTTACACAGGTCTTTTTCATATTTCAGCACACAGCTAATCCTGTTACATCTAATATTGCCAGTGTATATTCCTGGGCATTCTGTGAATCATTCATAAGATCAGGGTCATACTTAGCAGCTTGGAAAACAGATAATAAAATATGAGGATAAGATGGTTTCCATAAACTGTAAACTTCGTGAAGTTGTCAGCAAATAAGTTTTCTGTTTGTTTGTTTGCATTAGTATTTCTTTCTTTGCAAAAGAATTCAATAAAATCTTTGAACAGCATGAAGAGAAGGCCTTTCAGAGCTGATGATCTAAAGATGACTGCTACCACAATGATACCACAGTGAAATAGTATATTATACTGTAGAGTGCATTCAACTGAATGCCTACATGTCACAGTGAAATGTGAAACACCTTTGATAATAAAAAAGCTTCAAAAAGAAATTTTATTTGCTCAATGGATCCTTTGTCTCTATGTTCCTATACAGTGTCAGTATAAATATGTTAGTAGGCTGAAGTCTTGTGCAAATGTTTGCTCCTGAAATCTATACAAGATATTAATAAAGATGGCTTGTCAGATCTGTAAAATCTTCTGTAATATTCATGTCACAAAAGGTAATATTACTTTTGACTACTCCATATGATATGCAACATAATACAATAGACCCAACTCTATTGTCTTTTGAGAAAAAAAAAAATACTGCCACCTCTGATTTTTTCTTTTACATAAAATTAACCTCCTGTTATACAATGTACTATTTTGTTAGAAGCCATAGCATCACAGCTTTTACAGAATATAAATGAGAAAAATACTTTGTGCTACAGCTTAATTAACTAAAGCGAAACTCATCATCTCCTCATAATAGTGCTTTATTTGGATTAATGACACTAATTTTGTTTTGTTTTTTTACAATCAGTACAATCAGGCCATTCTGAGTTATGCTGTTGAAATGTGACAGTTAAGTTGTGCCATGTCTATTCTTTAAACATTGTTAAAAGAAACCTGGGCACAATATGTTGGCATTGCAATCTGTAGAGAAAAATATGTGTATCTAAGACCAGTTTGCAGGCTAATATGTATCTGTGAAATGTTAAGTTGCCCTCTGCCTCCAGCTATACTGTTCAAATCTTTTGCTGTTTTAATGTCCATCTGTCATTCTTTTCACAAGAATCATATAGTCATGCATTGTTTTCAGGAAGAATTTACTACCTGTATGAAATATCTAATCTTTATGCAGCACTCATCTTAAAATACTCATATTATTCAACTGGAAACACAGCAAGGAGAGAAATAAATCTGTTTGCCACCAGGAGTACAAGTCACTGCCATGATAGTGTTCTCATGAATCTACAAGCCATCACAGCTGTAGGTCTCATGCAACAATTCGAAGAAAAGATTTGTACAGTGCGTGCTTCCCTATTTCTTCTCTTCCGGGGCCTGATCTGTAAATATAAATCTGGACCTACTACAGTGGCTCAGTGCTTACAACAAGATGGGAAAAACTTTCCAGCAACTAAGTATTGTCCTGTCATTCATATTAAGTATGTATAGTACTTAAAACAGTGTGTTACACATTTTATAAAAATGTCACAAATGTTTGATTTTGTTTCTCATTTGGCCCCTCATTCACCTGCCAGCTATTAAAGTCTATGCTACTAATGGAAATACAGTAAATCTAACTTTAGAATGGGAAAATTCATCAGTAGATGATGTCTTCTACTCTCCTGTATCTGTGAAATACCTCTAAAATACTCATAAAAAATTATTATCTTCTATCAAAAGGTATGCCTGTCAGCCTTCACTCATAAATTAAGCCTCAGATTACAACAAGAAGATAGCTTATTTCCCGTAATAAATCCCCTGCTTAATAAAATCTAGACACTTATGTTGAATGTTTGGGGATGTGGTTTGCAAATTTTAAGTTTGCAAAAAAAAAAAAAATCTATTTTTAAAGACTTATTCTGAAATCATGGTGATAATAGGTGCTATTATACCTAGGAATATAAACCGAACAACAAAACTGTTTGGGATCCATTTTCACTGAAAGAAATAGCTAAGTCTGCAGTAATGAATAACATAAATGTTCTGTCCATCTCTCCATTTACTGAATTTACATAAACCAAAATCAGGGATGTGCATTGTGCAACATATGCCGATAATCAATTGCTCTTTTAATTAGCTGTGTAGGATATTCATATTCATATTATAAGTAAATTAATCTTATCATAAATAGATAAGGAGTTCTGGTTAGTTAAGAGCACAAAAGACACAAGCATGTCTTTTCAGGGGTAAAGTAAGCATTGTTGGTGTCAGCTTTCTCCTTTACTTTCTTCCATCCACAATCACGCACTTTAGCATCACTGACATCAAACCAAGCACTAATGGCTGCGTCTACATTTTTTCTATCTAAAGGCTTGACAAAAGACTTTCTATCCCTGCGCAAGCATTTAACCCCACTCCCAGTGTGAAGAGTTGGTTGCAGGCTGCTACAGTATTTTCTTGCAAACCTAGTAATCAGCACTTAGTGGCTTATAACACTCTACCTTATTTTTAAAATTGGGGACACCAAATAATCTTCCATTTCAGGCTTGCAGGGTGTCCAAAGTATTTGTTAGAGGGTCCAACAGCCCCCAACAATCCTGTATTTTGCATCTTGGTATTTATATCTATCTATCTATCTAAAGAAGGCAAAATCTTGTTCAGCAGCACTGGGCCATTGCAAGAGCTAAAAACAAATTAGACTTTAGGTCCAGTCTTTATCTAATGAGTCAAAGTTCAGGTGGTTGGTATACAGTGATCCCTCACTATATCGCGCTTCGCCTTTCGCGGCTTCACTCTATCGCGGATTTTATATGTAAGCATGTTTAAATATATATCGCGGATTTTTTGCTGGTTCGCGGATTTCTGTGGACAATGGGTCTTTTAATTTCTGGTACATGCTTCCTCAGTTGGTTTGCCCAGTTGATTTCATACAAGGGACGCTATTGGCAGATGGCTGAGAAGCTACCCAACGTACTTTTCTCTCTCTCTCTCTTGTGCTGACTTTCTCTGATCCTGACGTAGGGGGATTGAGCAGGGGGGCTGTTCGCACACCTAGACGATACGGGCGCTCGTCTAAAAATGCTGAAAGATTATGTTCACGTTGCTACCTTCTGTGCAGCTGCTTAGTGAAGCGACATGCTGCACGGTGCTTCGCATACTTAAAAGCTCGAAGGGCACGTATTGATTTTTGCTTGTTTGTTTTTCTCTGTCTCTCTCTTTGTCTGCTCCTGACGGAGGGGGTGTGAGCTGCCGCCTTCAACAGCTTTGTGCCGCAGTGCTTCGCATACTTAAAAGCCAAACAGCCCTATTGATTTGTTTGCTTTTCTCTATCTTTCTGACATTCTGTGCTCCTGACGCGCACTCCTTTGAAGAGGAAGATATGTTTGCATTCTTTTAATTGTGAGACGGAACTGTCATCTCTGTCTTGTCATGGAGCACAGTTTAAACCTTTGAAAAAGAGACAAATGTTTGTTTGCAGTGTTTGAATAACGTTCCTGTCTCTCTACAACCTCCTGTGTTTCTGCGGAAATCTGTGACCCAAGCATGACAATATAAAAATAACCATATAAACATATGGTTTCTACTTCGCGGATTTTCTTATTTCGCGGGTGGCTCTGGAACGCAACCCCCGCGATGGAGGAGGGATTACTGTATAAGCATGTGGGAGTTGATGTATATTTGCACATGGGAGTGCAACTCAACACAAATCTGTACTGGGCTGAAAACATAGACATCATATTCAAAAAAGTTCAGAGTCGACTGTATTTTATAAGGAAGTTCAAGTCCTTTGGCATGGTGTTGCATTTCTGCATATGTTCTTTCAGTCTTCGCGTACATTTGGCTATCACTCTTTTTCCACAGTGATATATTGGGGTAGTAGTTTGTGGACAGGAGATGCCAAAAGAATTTCCAAGATAAATGGGCAGCCTGGCTCTTCCCTGGGGATGAGCCTAAATACTGGAGGACGTAGTAGAGATAAGGATGTTGGCTAAACTGCTGGCTATTATGAACAATGTCTCACCTTCAGGACAAGACTTATTCTAAAATGGTGATGGAGAGAGCAACAGCAGAAGTCCTTTTTACTGGCTGCCAATAGATATTAAAACATATCCTCTGGCCAGATTATATTATTTTCGATATCATATATAAACATCTACGCGTGTAAGTGTGTCTGTCTGTCCGGCCCGGAAGTGAGAGGTGGAGTCGGGGTAAGGGCTCCACCTCCGAGGAAACAGAAAACTAAATGTCTACACGTGGAAGTGTGTGTGTCTGTCTGTCCGGCCCAAAAGTGCTACTACAGCATGAAGCTGTGCTGCCCCAAGTTAAGGAGTCAGAAGAAGAAAGCGACTCTGTTGGCAAAGTAAAACCGCCAAGAAAAGAGAGAAACTCTTAAGTGAGCGAGACGAGCACATCGGCAAAATGGAACCTAGGAGAGAGATGCCTAGAGTAATTCTTTTCAATTACCTGACATAGTTTCTAGGACCCCAGGCTTTTTACAGCATGGGCTTACACAGCTAGTTTTAATATAATAAATTTAAATAGATTATGAACGTATTTTTTATTTTGACTTGTGTCCAATGCTCCTTAATTAAGTTCTGGCCTTCATTACCCTGAAATAATTAGGCCAGATTTAAAAATGCTATTTTTAATTTTACTTATTAATTTTACTATGAGTGAAAGTTTTGTGTGACGACTGCTGTGCACTGTCTTTTTTCCTATGGTATAAGGAAAATCCATCTATTTATCTGCTGTATCAAGTGTCAAACATGCATGTCAGAGGATCTCCTTACAGGCTCTGTCGATATGCAATAACCCGCCAAGGCGAGAAAGGGTAATAGCACCTCTCAGCGTTGGGAAACAGCCCAATGAGGGCACCTCTCCACCCTTTCCAGTTCCCCAAAATTAAGTACCCCGACTGCCCAGAAGGAGGCATCATTTTGGCAAGAGCGACCTGCCAGATGGACCTCCTGAGCAAACTGACCCTAATCCACGGCTAGAGCCATGCCTTTATTTTATTATTTGAAGCCCAAGGGTAAGAGCTATAACTCCTATGGAGCATTTCTTTTTGTTTTGGAACTTTCTGTTAGTTAAACAGGATGCCCTGTTTGGCACTCCAAATTTACTTTAATGACCTGTCATTCCCACACTTAGCCACACTAACCAGTGTGTTGTTCTACACTTCAGTCACCTGGAGAAGCAACTTGAGCTCAAAAGAAGCACGATGCCTGAACAAACGGATCAGGAAAACCTGCTCAATCACACACTGGGAGCTGTAGTGGAACAGTGGGCGGTGTCAAAATCCGTTGCCATCATGAAAAATTCCCTCCATCCCCTCCAGGGGGCGCTGTCTTGAAGCATCTTTATCCACAGGCTCATTCCACCACTGTGCTAAGCAGCTCCTCCTGACATACTATTTAAGTTCATTCTGAAATTTTTGCACAATATACATTTATGCATTTATTGATTGATTGGGTGCTGCATTGTCTGTCCTGTGAGTCTGTATCCTTGTTTTTTATGTTTCTGCTGCTCTATGCATCTGAATTTCCCCGTGGGATTAGTAAAGTTTATCTAATCTAATCTAATCTAAATAAAACATTAAATCTAATTCATATGAGAAGATAGATCAACAGTATATTTCCCTGCTGTTGTGCCTACTTTCAATATGTTATAAAAATAAAAATAGCTCAGTTTGAAGCCAAATGATTTTTTGGGTATTTTTAAAGCTTATTAGTGTGGAATTCAATAAACCTTCTCGTTTCCAAGCAGAGAATTAGCTTAAGTTAAAATGCTTAATGCTTTATGTCAGACTGATCAGCATAGGATACATTGCTAAAATGAGCTACAGCTCTGTCACTTCCTCTAGCTTCCTTGCTATTTTTATACCATTTATATATACGCTATAAATACTCATTTTGTGTTAGACCACAGAGGAGCTGTACTTCCTGAATAGTATTCCAGATTGGTATCTATCCCTTTGCAATAAAATCACATCTACTTGAGAATCCTAAATATCATGTACCTATATTGTCAGGAGAAGTATGTCCAGCTCTGGTGAAAGATCAGACTGGGGTGTAACCTAAATATTGTTGTGCATTTATACAAACTGAATTTTTGACTGAATTTCTTTACTTCTTGAGGTTAAACACAAGTTATAGGCCTTGATGTAGTCCATGTTTTAGTGTTTCTCATTACCAGTAGGAGAAAGTATTTACAGGCCCAGTGGACACGGCACCTCTGAAGTTAGAGGTGACAAGGCATTTCAGAGGCCTGGTAGCAAGTCCTAAGTGTAGGTGGGCTTATTTGAATTTTGGGAGATTATGTAAGGAACATGGTGAATATTACCTCTGCATGAATGTGGTGTATAATAATATTTTAAGTGATTTTGTTATTTAGGACAGTTAGCTTTCTGTTTTTCCTTTCAATGCAAGAATATCAGTGTGCCATTTTCCAGGTGAGCTTTCAGCAAACTGCAGTTGCAGCGGCTACCTGTTACTGATCTGCCAATCATGTTCCAATCATGTCCTACGAATAGTCAGTTAAGCTGCAGTCAAGGCTTATGGCTGTGTAGTCAGTCTAGGTGATGCTAATTTGCTGGTTCATGAATTCTGTGAAAATCCTTGTTCTACGAGGCCTTGTATTATCACCAAGGTAATGAAAATGCCAAGACGAGATCTCTGGAATCACAAAGCAATGGAGTGTATGATGTTATCACGGTAATTCACAGTTGTAAAGTTGCCATCAACCATTAGTGAAGGTGTCTTTCCTTACTCATATTTTTAGTACTGCATCATTATATGTTTGTTACCATATCCAACAACTAGTTAAATTTTTGGATAAAATTACTTTTCTTTTTTTCTCACCTACAAGTTATAGTTATCCTCCTCGTGTTTGTTTGTGTGTATGTGTTTGAATATATAACTTTATATGTATGTGTGCATGAGAAAAAGAACAAGAAACAAAAGCAGAGATTTTAGACCTAACGGATACAGGGATTTCAATGAGTAACTGTGTTTCAGATTATATGAGCTTTATTAATTTAAACAATGAACTTAATTTTTAATTACCTTAATAGTAGAAAGACTAGAAGAAAAGAAACCAATGGGTGTTGGGTCAGACTGTGCCAGCCAAACCATTAACATGCACTTTGATCAGCTACTGCAATGTAACAGGGGTGACTTTTGTACAAAAAAGTCAATACAGTCATACATTATTCATTGATGAGGAAAATATTGTCTTAGAAATTCCTTAAGAATCTCCCATAAATTTACCAATAGTGTATGAATACATTGAAGGGCCAAGTGTGTTTTGTGGATATGGAGATTGTCCTTCACACAGGAAAGGGTACTGAAACGAAAGATGAATGTACTCAGTTCTCCTGACACCATTAAAACATCCATCAAAATACATAAATATTACAATATAAGAAAACTGAGGCTTCTGTTAGTATGCACTATGAATGTAGTTATTTGATTGTGTACAGCATGGTGTAAAATTCACCTAATCATGAAACATTTCCCTCTGCTTTGTTTATAATCTTTGCTGCACTTTACTGATAGGCATACATTACAAGGTGTAATGACTGGTTTGTGCTGTCGAAATTTGACAATGGTATCTTTTTATGCAGATCGGAAAATGCTTGTAACTTCTGCTAAAGTAAGGAAATCCAAATCCCACATTATGTGCTTTTGTTAACGCATCTGTCCAGTACCACTGATGCTCTTCCTTCAGGTTTTATGCCTGCTTCAGATAGGTGTTAATATGTCAAGTACCCACTCTTCAGGATTTAGTTAAATACTTTCCCAAATTATTTTGTTTATGGTTTGATGTATTATTATTGCTATTAATGTTATTTATTGTTTATTGCTGCTGTATGTTTTTGAATTCACTAAGTTGCAATTTGTTTAACTTTGTTCTTTGGGCACTGCTATTGTGTATGATATTTTTCAGATGCAGATGTGAACACCACAAGGAACAGTTCCTTTACCTTTTTTTCCACTCTGTATACCTCAGACTTTAAATATAGCATCAGGTCATGTCACTTGCAGAAATTCTCAGATGATTCTGCACTTATAGGGTGTATTGATAAAGGGGATAAGACAGAGTATTAGGAGTTTCTTGGTGCAAAAAGGTCCAGTTCTGCAAGTACTTGGGGGTCCACCTCAGTGACAGGCTGGACTGGTCTTGTAAACACAGAAAAACTAAATAAGAAAAAGGCAGAGCTGGCTCTTTTTTTTGGAGATTACATTTATTTGTAAGTAATGTAATCATTATGTGTCACAGGTGTCAGAGACTGCCCCAGTCATTGTCTGTAAGGAGTCTGCCCTTTTCCCAGTGAACACGTGGGTTTATCTTCAGGTACTTTGTTTTTTTTTTAAACTTCATCTATTAATTTATTGGGTGACATAAGACAGCCATTTATCAGTGAGTGTGGATGAGGAACTGAAATTGTGTTGGTGTGGCCAGGTGTTGTGATCAGAATTGGTTCCTGCTTTGCGCCCAATGCTGCTAAGATAAGCACCAGTCTCTAGTGATGCTGAATTGAACAAAGTGAATACATCAATACAGTTTTTAAAGATTATTGTTATATTAAATTGTGTATTGGCCAGAAAACTTAACACAATTGCTTGAATGATTTCTGGATTTTTATAATCTAAGAAATATTTTTGCATAGAATTAAAAAGAACAATATTGTGTATTTTTTCCTTAAATTTTATGCAGATAAGTATACTTTTTAAAAATATGAGTAAGTTGTATGTGATACCTTCTTCTTTATTTCTTCTTGAATTCTGATCCTGGATGTTGGTCCGCTACACCGCCCGTCTTATTCACACCATCATTTTTTATGCAATCTTATTCTAAAAATCAGATTTTTGTCCAACAGAAAACATAGATTATTGTGCAGCTGTAGATAGGACAAATTTCAGGCAGACATGTTTCCCCCAGTCCTGTGTGAATTACAGTTTACAACATCAAATTCCCCCACCCTCAGGCACATTAATTAAGGGGAAAGCACACAACATGTATGCTAGACCTCAGAGCCCAAGGCTACTTATGTAGTAAATGTTTCATATTAAACAATTTCTCTAGACGCTGTCATTCTGTGAAGGCCTGTGGCAATCGTGCCTGTACAAAATCAGTCCTCAACAAGCTCAGCCCCCCACTGTCATCCATTCTAGGAATTCAGTAGAACTTGGCTTTAAAAGTTGCCACTTTGCCTAAATGACATCTTAATGCCTGTGTTAATCGATCCAAGTGTTAAAGTTATACTGCTGAGTTGCAACAACAAGTAAAGGTTGTTCTGCCGTCTGCAATTCTGAGCTCTAGCCTCACTGTTTTGAAATTAAAGTCCAGTGAGTCCTCCCCTTGTTTGTCTATTAAGGCGCCAGATCCATTTCAGCATTTTCCTTTCATCTCTCTGGGATAAGCTCCAACCCTGGACTTGTTTATGAGGCTTTTTTCACACTCATGGACAGCACGGGCTCAGATATATTGCAGATCTTGCCTTTCAGGGCACATTAAGGACTTATTGTTTTACCAAAAATATGCTGCCCTTCTCTTTTGCATACCAGCTGTTTGCTCAATTCAGATTTGTCTTCTTTCATTTAGCTGCTCTGCAAGCATTTTGCAAGAAATGCATTAATCATACTACACAGAATGTTAGAAACAGGTATGTTATATATGTGGGTGCATCATCTAAAATTGGAGCGGATCTCTAGGCATTTATTAAGGCTATGGAATATTTTAAAGATCATTTGTCCTCCACAGAACTCACTGCTATTTTCAGGGCTCTGAAGTTTTTTGGATGCTTGTTGAGTCTTTTGAAATATGTCTACCTGCCTGTTCTGTCTAGCTAGAAAGCAGGAGTCCGCTTACTTTTGTGATACACACCAGGGTACACACATATCCTTTGAACTATCTTCATTTCAAGCAGTTACAAAAATTTTAACAATCTTCACAGGATTCTCAGGGTTCACGGTTTGTCTAGTGATTCACAGGCTATGTGTCACACCTCACAAGTGAGAGCAATGTTCAGGCATGATGCAATATCATGATTTGGAGGTGTCATGCAGGATCAGAACATAGACTGCTTGCCATTAATTATATCCTGTATCAGATAGATAGATAGATAGATAGATAGATAGATAGATAGATAGATAGATAGATAGATAGATAGATAGATAGATAGATAGATAGATAGATAGATAGATACTTTATTAATCCCAAGGGGAAATTGACATATTCACGTATCAGAGGACTCCAAAGACTTTTGTTAGGACATTTGTCCATCAGGTGAGCATGAAGGGCAATTGAGGAATGCAGTTAAGCAAAAATATGAAATGCAGAAAAAAATTTGCATAGGAGTATTTAAAGAAGTTTTGGTTTTTGAAGGCCTCAATCAATCTAAACACTGCAGAAATGTTATGGAAGCAGTGCTGAAAGAGGAGTGGGTCAAAATTCTAGAAAGTATTTTTTGAGATTGAGGAATGTCTGGTTACAGTTATTGCTGCTCTAGGTGGAATAGCCAATCTAAGTGAGCAGTTACTTTTACACATGGGACAAAGGATACTGCATAACTTTTTAAAAAATAAATACAGGTAAAAGATACAGGTTTTTCACTCAGTATCCCTTTTATTTAATGTCTGGTGTTGGTTTAAGATCTGATATGATTCAGTGTGATAAATGTTAAACAGTGCAGAAAAAAGGCAAATGTTTTGTCACAACAACTTTCAAAAAGTAGAAAATATGATTTTGTGGTGAGCTAGGGAAAAGTCACGTGGCTTTGAATGCATTCTGTATGAGAAAGGTCAGTAAAATTCAGTGTTTAGAAATTCAAGACACCTGCATCTGTGTCTGAGCTAGTGTAGCCACTTCCGTTTTTCAGCAAATTCAAAACCAGGGTATTAGAATCAGAGTAGGACTTGGAGTCTTTGAGGTGGCCAGATTTTAGCGGATTTAACATTGAAGACATTAAATTCTTATCCAACTCTAATTCAAGCACTTACAAGCAGGACTATGTTTATTGTGTTATGAGATTACCTATGACATGCACCTATCGCAAAAGGTACCAACTAACCTCTTAGATTTTTTATTCTAAATGGAGAATAGGAAGAAATGCCAAAACTAGCAATGTAACTGTTACTCGTAACCACTTTCCTGTCTTGCTGTCTGTGCAGGCTGCTTTGCTGAATGGGGTTGTCTTTAATTTTTCCTCCTTTACTTCAGCCCATTTTGCCAACAACAGAGTGCTTCACAAAAGTGTCCTCACTTGCCCTTAAGGGACCGTAGTTAAACAAGGAATGAGCGATCTAAACTTCCTGACAACACTAGTATCAGTCAGACAGAGATAATAGCTTTAAGCTTTCACTTAAAAATTATATTTGTATCAAAACCGATAGCAGCAAATATAAAGTGATACAAAGTGTTATACTGTCTTGACTTGAATGGATTTCTAATAACAAAAGGGGATGAGGCCTCCGAAATATTTATCCACAAGGCCTCACTGCAGGCAGACTGACCACAAACTCCACTGGCAGGCTGTGGCCTGCATAAGCCTAAAATGTGGTCCTGACTTTAAAATTATAAAATACATTTTAATGTCCCAAAATATCAAATATCCCAAAATGCATTTTAACGGAGAAGGTGAAAAATAAGAAAAAAGAATTTGCCTGAAAAGGCAATCTAGAGCATACAAGTCCTAATATGTAATACAGGCAGTCCCCGGGTTACGTACGAGATAGGGACTGTAGGTTTGTACTTAAGTTGAATTTGTATGTAAGTCAGAACAGGTACATTATTTTAATAAATGCTATTGTTGACCGACTGTAACCAAGTGCTCTGCCAATGAATGATGGAGTTTCACCTCTTTCTGACCTTTTATTATTTCTACTTTATTTTCAATGGTGATGGTTTTTCTCTTCTTTACTGTATCACCAGCACTTGCATCAGATTTGTGTTTCAGAGACATTGTTGAAGGGTAAAGACAAAAGGTTAAGATGAGCTCTTCTGCACTGTACAGCTATCACAGCAGGAAGGCACCAGTCGTCAACGCGTCTGATGTATATGGTGGTCCAGATCTAATTATTCAATGTTCATTACACCATAACTTATTCAGTTTATTATACAGAAAATCACCCGAAAAATCCCGGACCATCGAGAAGCGTGTGAACTGACGAAATGAAAAATCGTCTTTACACTGAACTGGAATCGTCCCTGCATAAACCAAAGTCATACAGATGATCTGGATCTGCATAATTAGATCTAGACCACCCTGCACTGACAAGAGACAACTTCCTGCTATGTGCGTAACAGTACAAGCAGGCTTGCTATTGAGAATGAATGGGGGCAGCGAGGGGCGGTTCATCACCAGCCCACCTCACAGTCACCTCCACTACAGTATGCTGTCTGCAGCGTACGCACCGCTCCCATTCAACATGCAGCCATCCCAGGCACACTACAATGCTACCCCCTGCCGCTCCGTTTGGCCACAACCGGATCACCGCTTGCAGCATTACCAGCCGCGCACCTAGAACGAACGGGGCAGCCGTGTGTGGTGGGCGGGCAGTGAAACCGCTTGCCGCCAGGAGCCACCCGAGGGACAGCCAAATTGCCCCCCTCCAGCCTTCATCCAGCCACCACTTGCAGCATCCGCAAGCCAAAGTTGATGAGGTACTGAGGCGCATGCGTTGCAGCTGCAGCCTCATTCGTATGTCGTAGGTTGGATGTCCGTAACCTGGGGACTACCTGTACAGGATAAAAAACATAAAAACACAAGGAATACAAGCAAAAGATATAAAAACATATTTACAAATGAAATAGTTGAATATAAACATGTTTAAAGAAAGACATAAAATTACATAAAATCTAAACAAAAACAAAAACTTATAAAGCAACAAAAATAAATATACAAGAAATAAATTTAAGCTATGGCGTTAACCATAACATCTAAAACCTGAATGGTTAAGTCTTCATGCAGTCCCATTAGCAAAACCAATATGCAGATGACACTCCAGGTGGTCCAGCTCCTAAGTTACTGACTATAAATGTATATCGTCAATCCAAAAATGAAAAAGAAAAAGATTTCTTGTCAGAAAGAAAGACAGCTCTTTGTCAAAGGTGTCCATCTTTTCCACCAAACAGCAACTGAGAGGGAGCACCTTGCAAAATGTCCACAAAAGCATCAGCAGTGTGAGAGCTCCATGAAAGTGTCTATGTTAGTCTGTAAGAGTAGCACCTGAGAGATTACTGAAAAATATCCTCTTTTAAAAAACATAACTTTCTTTCCCAAAATGAGCTTACTCATGAAACACATGGCTTACTTGTTTTCACCTCCTCTAGCAGAGTGCCGTAATATTTTACATTTTTCTCTTAACATAGAAAATGTTACAGCATCATTATCACAAGCTTAATGCAAAAACACTAAAAATTCTTTTCACCTTTCATCTTTCCCAAAAAACTCTGCACTCCTGTTCAGCTTGACTACACATTTAGGTTAAGGCTTATCACCTGAGATCTGTTATCTGAAAAGGTTAAAGTATCCCCTAAACAGGCTACAACTCCAACTGTGATATCAATCACGTTTTTAATGGCAAAAACACTAATAAAAACACACTGATATGCCAATTTCAAATGTATTTGGTTTAAACTTAATTCTTTTATAAAAATGTTCACACCCACACTCCAAACTGGGCAGAAATGGTTGCAACAGTTTCATAGGGAATGCCAAATGATTTAAACTATGTAGTATAAGCAATACATTAAACGTGAAACATGCAAGTAAACATATAGAATGACACTGATAGTTGTTGCCTGCGGTGGGTTGGCACCCTGCCCGGGATTGGTTCCTGCCTTGTGCCCTGTGTTGGCTGGGATTGGCTCCAGCAGACCCCCGTGACCCTGTGTTCGGATTCAGCGGGTTGGAAAATGGATGGATGGATGGATGATAGTTGTTGCACCTGCATGATGTATATAATATGTATTGCACATGTGCATCTGAGGGTCACCTTTCAGGCTCGTCTGAGGTAAGCCCTGCCATTTTGGTACACCAAGAGGTTGACTGCTAACTCTTATCTCTTTTATCACTCACTCTGAAAAGATGCCCACTGAGGGCAACTGACCACGCCCCTTCAGGTCTGGTACCTATAAATGCGAGGTGCTCCCAAGAAGTGGTGTCTTATTCAGGATATAAATGCACTGCCTTATGGAGCTCTGATCCCGTGATAAGGCCGCTCTCTAGAACCTATCACTGTGAAGCAATGGCTAAAGCCTTAACAACTGAAAACACGGTGCTAACACACGCTTATTGTTTTCATTTTTTTTTTTTCAAATAAACAGGGTGGCCTGTCTTCTGTTTAACTCCTGTCCTTCCCTCGATTAACAATAATGTTTTAAATGCACTAGAGCTGTAGGTCTCATTTTCCCATCTGCTGCACTATTTTCTAATGAGCTTGGTCCAATCCCACCAAATAAAGAAATAAAAATGTTTAGATATGTTAAGAGGAAAATATTATTTTAATGAAAACACATCTGCTGTAGTTTGCAGGCATTTCAACAAAATATCGAGCAGCTGCTCTAAACCTTTACCAAGCACAAAGTTATTTGGATGAATGCCTTGACACTCAATGTTCAACACAATTCACAATTCTTTTCTTGCTTAATGCTACCAGGGAGCACATCTTTTTCCCTGTTAAACTCAATTTGGCATGGCTGTGGAACATTTACTATAGATAAGATAGTTCAGCTCCTTTCCACCTAAATCTAAAACTAGTGAACACCTTTTTTAAATATCTGACTTCCATGTCTTTTTTTATTGTGAATTACTGGCTGGTTTTGACTGGCTTTTCCACATCGTCCTGTCCCATTTTCTCAACATGCTTTGAATATCACTCAGAAATGGTATTATGATTGGATTTTTATTATGTAAACATGACAGAATTTTAATATTTCATAATATAATAGATTTTGTTCATATTCAGAGTAACCACACATACTGCTGAAGTTTTATTGCATATTATAATTGTACTTGTGCATTTCTCAGTGTTGAAAGAGCATCCTTGCCTGCGTCAGAGTGAAACTGAAACTCTGCATGAGACATCATGTTCAGTCCCGTGAGATCCTGGTCCTGATGTACACCTCTAACACATATATTTATTCACCACATACTATCTGAGATGTGTGTGTGTGTCGTCATTTACAACACTATAAATCAATAATTACCAACCAATCATTGCAGATTAACATTGTGATCTAGTGTCTTACTAGCGTCATCGAATGGGTAAGTAATAATTTCATGAATTTCGACAAGGAAAAAACAAACAAAAAGTGAGGACCTTAGAAATAAACTGGGCCATCTGGCTTTACAGCATAAGTAAAAAATATAGACATCATTTTAGATTTAGAGCTAAACTTAAGAAACATTGCATGAGTTAGATCTTTTTTATCACTACAACAGAAGGTAATAGATGCTTTTGTCTTTAAACAACTAGATTATTATAATGCACTCCTATGAGGAATACCTAAAACAGATACAACTCAGCTGCAATTAGTGAAAGACATAGCAGCAAGAATCTTAACTAAACAAAGGAAATCTGAGCTTATCTCACCAGTCTTAGCATCATTGCACTGGCTGCCTGTGTCCTAATTGTATATAAGGGTCTGAACAATCTAGCACCTTCTTATATTTTCTAGAGTCTGTCTCCCTTTATTCCTAATTGTAATCTTAGATCCTCCAACACTGCCTTGCTCAGTATTCTGAGACTGAAGCATAAAAAAATAACTGTTTCCTAGATTTCAATTTTTTTAATAGCATTTTATGCTATTTTTACAAATAAAAATGTGTTATATAAATAATATAGTTTTCTTTTTATCTGCTGTGAAGCAAAGGGGAAAGAATCTAAGCGTACACTAAGTTGAAGCTAGAGTCAGAAAGTTTATTTAACAAGTCCACAGTCCTGTTAAAAACTAAAACCAAAATCCCTGCACCCTTCTACAACACCCATTGTCCATGTTTCAGTCCCTGTACTATACTGTATTATAAAACTAATAAAAGCAAGCTACCTGATCTTGAGGTCTGGGACAGCTAATTAACCATAAAATCTTTGTAAAATGCTTGACAAGACTGTAGCAGTCATTCAAACATTATTAAAAACATTTATACAAATGTTACTTTCTGTATGGTCTATTATTCTCTTTTCTTCTGTGGTGGACGTGTCATAAAAAGGGATAAATAAATAAACTTTCCTACCCATTCCATCACCAGACATTTCTTACACACTACAGAAGTGTCAAAAAATGCTTGATATAATAGTCATAACGGAGGAGGCAATCACAATCCATTTATCACAGAGCCCAAATAGGTCTCGGGTAAAATAAATTTTCACAGTTCTGAGCAAGAAAGCAAGTACAGCACGAACAGATCTTTCATCACCCCATCAATCAATCTAAAACCAGTGAAGTCACTGCTTACCATACCTTCACAGGGTTCTGCTATCAAAAGGATAAGAGACTTTGAACAAATGAGAGGATCACTTATACTTAGTTCTGCTGAACACCTACATGTCATCATATGTCTAAGCAGAATACAATCTCATATATATCCACTGGGCCACAATGTGTTTTCTAATTTGGTATTTTGTTGGCGTTCTATTGTTTCCACAAACACTTTTTCTTTCAGACACTACTTATTAGCAGCTTCTTTAGCATCAATTGTTGCATATTGCCTTATTCTTTTGGTTCTGCATTGATTTTTTTTATAAAGGGCCTGGCTGTGAACGATACTGGCTCTTTTATTGAGCATTGTCAGTTTACCCATTTACTTCTGTAGATATTGTAAAAATCAGAGATAGGTAAATGAATGCAAGTGCAAAACAAAGCACAAGGAGGTAAATGAGCAAATGTTTTAAATTAAATGACTGAATGCACAAGGTTGAGAAATAATAAAACAGATGAGGCAAAAAGAAGAAGAATTTGCAAGTGACTGCTTCCCTCAGGGATTCACTAAACAATCAAGAGACTATATTAAGATCTTTTTTAGAATCCAATCAGCTCACTTACTAAATGAATAAACTGGATTGAATACAGAAGCATCTGTTTTTTACTGTCTACAGAAAGACTTTAGAATAAAAGATTACAATGTTTAATTTAGAAATGTACATAAAAATGAAATGAAAATTCTTAAGTAGTATCTTTAGAAAGTGTTAGCCAAGGTACACAGTGCTGCCTGGGGAAAAGTCGTAGTCTATCTGTAATGTGTTTTTAAAGCATATGTGAAAGAAATGACTTGCTAAGTCTGTACTGTAGTAATAATTAACTCATTATTATTCACATCATATCATACTTATGTTTTATCACATGATGCCTTGTTAGCTCCACTTCTAAAATTATGCTTATGTTCTAAAATAAATAACTGTTATCCATTCATTCATTTTCAAAGCTGCTTCATGTGCTTCAGTTTTGGCAATACTGGGCACAGCTTTGGACTGGGTGGCAGAAAAAATACAGGATACACTCACTCATGCTGGGCCAAATCAGAGATGACAACTAGCCAAAGGGGCATGGGAGAATTACTGGGGTACCTGAAAAAAGTCATATTCATGAAGTTGATTGTCACGTGAGTGTGGGTGTGTGCCTGATTGTGCACTGTGATAGGCTGTTATCCTGTCCTGGGTTAGTTACTACCAGCTTTGTTCTCAGTGCTGACAAAACAGTCTGTGGCTTCAACTCTGTGCAATCAAGGTATGAAATATGAGGGTGACTGGTCTGAGATTCGCTAATCAACCCCAGAAAGCCTGAGAATCAAAAATGAGGGAGGTCCTTGAAAATAAATTTTATACTTGGCATATGGGGATTTAAATCAATCAGTGCTTATTATTGGATTTGTGAGAAAATATTGTCACTGCTGTCTGACAGCTCTTCACAGGCTAGATGTTTCAGTGGTCAGCAGCCCTTCCAGCAGGGAGTGGGAGGGGAATACATCTTTTAACAAGTCCTGGGAGAATTTGAGAAAATGCACTTAGGCTTTCAAAGGAAATAAATAAACAGGACCCACACAATACTGCTTGCCATGGTTTCATTGATCTTGGAGAGAGTTTGTGATGCTTATACAGGTACTGACCATGTTAACATTGTAGGAGCATAATGTGAGCCTACCTGTGTCTAAATCGTAGTTTGTATTTGTTGTTTTACAGTACATGTGTATACCATGACCATAACCATGGGAAAGGTAAGTAATCAGTCATTCTTCAATAAAAAAAGTCTATTGTTAGGCTAAACTGTTATTCAGTGTGTGCCTCAGTCCTCCTGTCTCAGTGTTCACTACCATAGGTTCAAATTCAAATTCAGAAAAAAATAATTATTAGAACGATTCCTTTTATTTTGGTTTGATTTATCCTCAAAATGGCATGCTTTTTGCCTTCAGTATTTTAATGATGTCACCAAAACAGCACAAATTGTTGAGTCCTTCAAAAATACACAGAAATCAGACCAGAATGGTCTACCCAAAAACAGGTCTCACCCTTGGGAGTCTGACCCTAAGAAATTCAGAGGCTGCAGCCTATAAAGCTCCAAAGAAAGAGAACTGGCAGAGAAAATAGAAATGTCCCAAATATATCAAGAATATCAAAAACATCTTGCCAGGAAAAAAAAAAAACTATAAACCCAAGACAGAGATCTTTATAAACTAGAGTTTTATTTAACAACAGTCAAAAAAAGAGAAAAATAGGACAAATGCTCAAAAGAGCAAACAAGGAGATTCCTGAAAGGAAATCCTTAGCAAACAAGTCCCAGTCTACAAACCAAAGGCAAAATCCAGAAACAGAACAGATAAAAGATCACAAAACCAGAACAAAAAAGACAAAAAACAAAAACTACAGAAAACAACTCCAAAATACACAAAACAATGAACCAAACAGCAATCGCTCCCCAGCCCTAGCAGTGGTCCCACCCATTGGGGTTCCACCCCCAAAACACAGTGAACATAATGAAATTTAAAAAGACAATACATAAATATTTTTAAACATAATAAAATCAATGATGCATTAAACAAGTCTACTAAATAATAACTTGACAGAATAAAATGAACAGTACTGAAAAATGAAGAAATAGGACAAAGAATAGTAATTAAAGTATAAAGCAGGGAAGGACTTCTGGCTAAAACATAACATTCCATGCTCTTAACTAAGAAAGCTACAGCCCTGGCTGGTGGAAGTGTGGCAAACTGGTTCATGGCATGCAATCACCTTAAACTGCATGATGAAACAGCCATTCCAGCATTTCACACGCAGAATCTAAGTGCGCATGGGTCACAAAAATCGAACATTCTGTATCATGCTAGTCAGAAGTACAAGATGGGTGCCTTTTGTTTGCATATCATATGATACAGTCCTAATATCCTAGCTAATAACATTTCCATGGCTAATTTACTGTATTTTATATTCCACAGCACGAGAGTAAAACATCAGTGTTCAGACATTAAAACACTTTTAGAACCCTTGATTACCATGGGGTATTTCATAATTCTAATCAATCTGATTAAGTGTGTCCTGAAAGTGGATGGATAGATGCATCAGAATGTATAGAGTCAGGGAAATAATGAATGAAGAAGTGAAAAAAAAGTAAAGAATTTTGCTAGTATCTTTCTATTCCTATAGATAGATAGATAGATAGATAGATACTTTATTAATCCCGATGGGAAATTCACATATGTATCTGTGATAACATTTAAAGCCTTAGGAAGCCCTTACAGTATATATGCAACGCAATGTAATCTAAAAAATAACAGTTTCACAGATTAATTAAACAATAATATAAAGCAATCACTCAGGTGTTATTTTATATAATAACATTCATAGAGTTCAATATCACAAGACACATTAAACTGGAAATAGAGATAACAGTAAATACAGGTTTTAATAAAGTTATAGTTACAAGCTTGAAGTGTAAATATAGGTATGCATCAGGACTACCCAAAAAAGACATCAATCGTTTGCAGTTAGTGCAGAATGCAGCTGCTAGAATCCTTACCAGGAAAAGAAAATCCGAACACATTTCTCCAGTTTTGATGTCACTACACTGGTTACCTGTGTCATTCAGAATTGACTTTAAAATTCTGCTTATGGTTTTTAAAGCTTTAAATAATCTCGCCCCGTCTTATATATCGGAATGTCTGACACCTTATATTCCAAATCGCAACCTCAGATCCTCAACTGAGTGTCTCCTTAGAATTCCAAGAGCAAAACTTAAAAGAAGTGGTGAGGCGGCCTTCTGCTGTTATGCACCTAAAATCTGGAATAGCCTGCCAGTAGGAATTCGCCAGGCTAATACAGTGGAGCACTTTAAAAAACTACTGAAAACACATTACTTTAACATGGCCTTCTCATAACTTCACTGTAATTTAATCCTGACATTCTGTATATCCAATTCATTATAATAACTATTCATTCAAAATCTGTACTAACCCCTACTCTCTCTTCTGTTTCCTTTTCCGGTGTCCTATTGGTGGTGGCTTGTGCCACCACCATCTACCCAAAGCACCATGATGTTCCAACAATGATGGATGGATTAAAAGCCAGAAGTCTGTATAACCATCAGCATCAAGTGACTCCGTGAGAACCCTAACTACAAAGAGGACTATTTCATTTATGTTAGGTAGAATGCCCAAAGGGGACTGGGCGGTCTCGTGGCCTGGAACCCCTACAGATTTTATTTTTTTCTCCAGCCTTCTGGAGTTTTTTTTTGTTTTTTCTGTCCACCCTGGCCATCGGACCTTACTCCTTCTTATGTTAACTAAGGTTGTCTTATTTTAATTTCTTATTTGTCTTTTATTCTTCTTTTCTTCATTATGTAAAGCACTTTGAGCTACTTTTTGTATGAAAATGTGCTATATAAATAAATGTTGTTGTTGTTGTTGTAAGAAGAGTAGAAGACTTTAGTGGAGTAGCTGAACTGTCCAAAGTGACAGTGCGCTAATATAAGAATTATACAAATGTTAACAAAAAGCATTAAGAATGAAGTCAAGTGGATTTAAATGATAGACAGAAAAAAAACAAACATTTATGGGAGAAGTAACTGAGTCATACAGTAAAGTTTCACAATGTATATTTAGTATAAGAACTGTAATATTGTTAAATAGTTTTTAAAGGATTCTGTAATACTGAAAAATCTAAATGCAAAACAAATGGTGGATTAATTGATTTCATTGGCACCTTCAGATTGCCTTGGTTTGTACGTGTAGAAGTGTTTTTGAGCATGTGATAGTGACAAGCAATACACTCATAACTGTCTGAAGGGCTGTTGCTTCCTTGAGATAGGACTGTGATGGATGGATACGTGAAGTATTGATAAGTTAGTGGAAATGCCTCTCTTAGTCAAAGAGACATAGTTATAACTGTTTAGCCATACCCCCTGTCTGGTGTTTGCATGTTCTTCCAGTGTTTGGATGTGTTTTCTCCAGTGAAACCCATTTAATTCTAGAGTTTATAGACTTGTAATTTAATTGAATTGGGTACTGTCATGGAATAGATCCCAGACAAAACCTGGTTCTGCTGAGTGTCCTTTGATGCCAGGACAGGGAAAATAGAAAAAGTGGGTACTTAAAATGACAGAATAAATAACTATGCTTTAATAAGCGTATTACCACAGGGGCTTGCTTGTGCCATTTTTGACTTTTTATTATACTGTTTTATCAGCCTTTCTGCTTTTAGCTTGATTTTATATCTATCATTTCCTTTTTTGTTCCTTATAGTGGAAGTTGTCTTTATAACATGGCCAAGTTTATATTTACAGCCTTATTGCCTAGAAAGGACAAAGTATATGTCAGGAGTAAACATTTCATAGTCAGTATACAAATCCATCAAAACATTTTTTTTTTACTTGTGAGACATTGCTTAGGTAAGAAAATTCACATCCCATGATTAAGATAAAATTGAGCCCTTTAAGCAAAAGTTCACCTTTATTCACATGATAAATCATATGGTTTTATTTGTATTGCTTCAGTTTATGGTATATTGCATTTTCCTCCATTATGATTCTTTCTGATGTGAAATAAACTCTGGTAAAAATCCTTGAGTCACAAAGCAAAATCAGTTAAAATAATGTAGGGGGTGTGGGGAGTGGTGCTGTGGCAGGAGCTCTCATACACATTACAATACCAAGGAGGCAAAATACAATAATATGGCATCTTTATTTAGGTAATAAGCACAGGAATGGGTAATACAGAAAAAGGAATCAAATAAGCACAGGGAAAACAACAAAACCTGCTGCTCCTCTAGGCCTGTCTCAGCAGGTTTTGAACCCTTGTCTGACTGGAGAAGTGTCTCATCCCACCTTCCCACTACATGTTCACTACAAAGAACTCCATTTACATTGTGTTTCTGTCTCCAGATGCTGACCACTCTTCTGTCATTGAGGTGGCTTTAAATTCCCTCCTGTGGTCACTGCCAACAATGCCCCAGAAGCACTTCATGGCATAAGGGACTTTCCCTCAGTTTAATTCAAGGACACGGAGTTAGAACTCCCTGTAGCGCAGGGTACTCAGATATGGTCCTGAGAGTACAGAGTAGGTACAAGGTTTCATTCCAACCCAGTTTCGTAAATAGAAGCCAGGCCTAGCAGATAATGAAACTTGGTATTTAATTGTATGGCTTGTTAGTACTTTCATTCTTCCAAGACAAAAATTGTGTATTTTTTGCTTTCTGAGAATATTATCTGTGCTTTATGGTGAGTCCCTTTCCTCTTATTTATATCAAAACATTTTATTAACACAGATATTTAATGATGTATGTACACAGGTTTAAATGGAAGGATGTTGGCACCTCATTATTAACTGATGGCTGGTTAAGAAAACAGGAAACAAAACCAAAATACAGCAGTTTACAACTAAAATAGGCAATTAAGGTTTCTGAATTGCAACAAGCAGATTAAGAAAAAACTAAGCACAAAACATATTGCTTTACTAGTAAGAATATAAGTTATAATAAAGAAATTGGTTAAAATGTAAACCTACAGTCACTGTGGACCTTCAGGACCCCTGCTGTACTTGGTCTTATTGGCCTGAGCCTTCCATTAACCTTAAAGGGCCAGGTTGAATTATCTTAAGGAAAGCATGATCCCAAATTGCACAAGGGACTCTCTTCTGGCCTGGATGTGTTGCCACCTCTGGTATTCAAACCTTGCTTTCACTCTGCACAAGACAAGCCAGTTGGTGGGTTGGAATGGGGAAGAATTACCCACTTCCCTCCAGGCAACCTCTCTCTCTATTGTGAACATGGTGAACACAGCCATTCCTCTGAAACCCAATCTTAAACAATGATTCAATGGGAAACAAACATAGCTTTTCATCTCCTCTTTGCCGGATCAGCTGCTAGCTTGCGGCTTGCTACTGTGCATGTGATTTTCATCTTGTGCAGGGCTTCGAACATTTAAAAGTCCACAGTCCTTGTCTCTCACTGCCTTGTCTCTCTCTACCCCCAGACATCCTCTGCCCTGGAAAGGGCTCTCAAGCTGCCGTGCCATTTTGAGGAGGAAGATTCTGTGTTCTTTTGATCGAGAGGCAGAGTTGTGACGGCTGGTTCAATACTGTGCCCGGATCGCAACTTGAAGAGACTTGTGTTTTTTCCACCAGTTTTTGAATAAACTTTTTGTCTCTTGAAACTCCTTACTGGACCTGTGCAATTTTGTTACCCAAGCATGTCACTATCTATCTATCTACCTACCTACCTACTATTATCCAAGGGCACACAATATACATTGTCACACATGTGAGAGTAAGAGGGAGCTGTATGGGTCAAGTGAGATTAATTCCACACCAGGCCAGGGGGTGGAGGGGTTCGCTAAACCTTTTTCTGTTATCTCTGCAGACCAAACACTGGAAAATCTGCCTGATTCAACCTTGAAGACATCATTTACGGTTCCAGCACCCAAAGGCACGTCACTTCTGGTTCCTTGATGTCACTTCCTGGCTTTGGCCTTTTAAGTCGCCATGTTTACAACAGTAGTTCACTTCAGCTTTGGAACTCAAACACAGCACTACTTGCTTAATTCATTACCCTTTTTCAACCAGGGACATTATAAGGATGGCTGCCCCAAAACTTCTTTGTGTGTTGAAACTGTATTCTTTCACAACATATAGGGGCTTCTACCCCCTAATGTCTCCTGAGCCACTGCCATTGTGGAATGTGAAAAAACTGTGCCATACTACCGATGCCCTTACTCCCATCAAATTCATGCCTACTACCCCATTACATGGAATATTGACTACTGGCATAACAGTATAATGGCAAAACTGTCCAATCAAGGCCAACCCCTTTTTATATAGAAATAAACCTATATCTTACTAGTGTATGTCTACCATATCTTATTTATCTTTTTCATTTCATCTCACTTGATGGGGTCAACGCAACATCCTCAAGTATTGTTATTTTTAGATATTATGCCTGCTTTGGAGGTTGTGCATTCATGTTTTCCAGTTTTATGAATAATGGGAATGCAGCACAAGATTACTGCAATCATATACCATAGAACAGAAAGCCTTGGAGGCGTTGCTGCTGAAAAGTAAAAGGAGGAGAAGGAAGATATGTCCAATAGTCAGAGGTCAGTGCAGATGGTAGGATACTGGCAGGCACCAGCTGTTGGCTTTGCTCACATAGACATGATTAAGAGACTGCTGGCGTGTCAAGAACATGTTCTCCTTGGAGGTGATGAGCTAAGTAATGAGAAGTACAAAGTGATCAGCCAATCACAAGAGTACTGCTCATGACCTTTCTTTCAACTGATATCCACAGAGGACATAGCCCTGAAAAGGAGATTAAGCAGAGTAGAAGAGATCAACAGAGAAGTAGGACTGTACCGGTGTGTTAAATAATGCCACCTGAGGCGAGGCATATTTTTACCAGCTACCCACTCCAATATATATCATTAAAGAAATGTGTTGATACACTTAATTCACATAAAATAAATATTGTGATACAGTGCTCATAATAAAATGCTCCGATTTTATAGTACATTGTTAGAACAATGAGAAAAATAATAAAATACTATTTTTGACAAAAAATTAAAATGATTACCTTAAAAATAATAAAACATGCTATATATGCACAAACCTATATACTGTATGTATCCTCTTTAATAAAATCCCTGTGTGCGTCCAGGTGTCCGTGTGTGGGTGTCTTCTGGTGAAGTGCGCATGCGCGGGGCACGGTGCGACGCGCGATAATACTGTCAGAGAAAGTTAGAGACGTTTTACGGAAATACAAACCAGTATTACTGCGAGAGGAAATTAAAGGTACACAATACACTGACGCATATTACAGCCACATACAAGCCAGTATTACTGTCAGAGGAGATTAAAGGCATATTACCGACGTGCACGCCTGTATTACCGCCAGAGAAAATTAAAGGTATATTACGGACGTACAAGCCAGTGGACGTACAAGCCAGCGGATGTACAAGATGGTAGGTATCCTTCAATAAGGGCGTGCACAAAAAGGCGAGCCTCAAAAGGGCGACCTCAATTGGGTGCAGCAAATAAAGGCACATGTAAATAAAGATCTGCACCTTTGTTGCTCTTCACATATTCCAGAGCCATTTGAACTAAATTATCTACGAACGCCTTTATTCGCCACGCTCAATTGAGGTCGCCCTTTTGAAGCTCGCCTTTTTGTGCGCGCCCTTATTGAATAGAGCCATACAAGACAGTATTACTGTCACAGAAAATTAAAGACACACAATACACGGCGGCAGCCCACAAAGAACGGTCAGTTCAGCAAGTAAACATCAACAAAAGAAAGGCTGAAAGAAAGAAAAATACGACCAACAAAAAGAATGAGGTCAAAGTCTCTTGCCTTTTAATATAGACTGTTCCTACTAATGTTTATGCACTACTGTTCTAGCGCCCGTTATTGTAACGGGCTAAATGACTAGTATATATATATATATATATATATATATATATATATATATATATAAAATATACTAGGGGACTCGCCCACCGCCGGGTTTGGTTAACCGGATACACAATTTAAAGAGATTGTTATTTTCATGTGAATTGTTACCAACTCTTTCAACTCTATGTTGCATTGCTTCACCGTGATTAGAAATATACACCTGACCGAATTGTGCTTTCTTCGAAATTAAACCTGTTGTAGCTTTAATTGTTGTGGGACCACAGATTCTCATAACGTATGGTTAATTATTGTGAAAATCTATGTTTTGAGCATAGGATGATGCAAACGCGAAAAGATTATTGCAGACTCGGATATTTTGCCTGTTTGTGGATTTCACTTTCACCAAACGAGAAATCTTTCAATTCTCGAGGATACACCTCTTCATTGGGAGGCAACAATACTTTTCCCTGATGGCAACACGAATTAGATGATCTACAAGTCTCCGACTTAAACTTTAAAGCCTTACAATTTCTACATACTTCTGACATATCACCTTTATCCATATATTCAATCTCTTTTTGCTGTTCTGTTATTTCACAGAGTAATAATTTCCGTTTGTTTGTGATAATGCGATCTTTACTTTCTTTTTTTTGCTACTTTTGTATTTTACTACTTTCATATTCTTTAACTTGCTCTGCATGTGTTTCACGCCAACGTTTTTGAACATCTTCATGAAGTCTTTTATTTCTGATCCCAATTGTACCTACGAGGTTTTCAATTCCACTTAGTCCGGGCTGATTATTACTTTCCTTATTTTCTGAATTTGCACATAGATTATTACAGTAATCCCTCGCTATATCGCGCTTCGACTTTCGTGGCTTCACTCTATCGCGGATTTTATATGTAAGCATATTTAAATATATATCGCGGATATTTTGCTGGTTCGCGGATTTCGGCGGACAATGGGTCTTTTAATTTCTGGTACATGCTTCCTCAGTTGGTTTGCCCAGTTGATTTCCCAGTGGGGACGCCATTGGCAGATGGCTGAGAAGCTACCCAACCAGAGCGCGTATTACGTATTAAATAAAACTCCTCAACTATATTGTGAGCACGGGGGCTGTTCTCACCCCAAGAGGATATGGCTGCCCCTCAAAAAACGCTGAAAGATTACCTTCACATTGCTCTCTTCCTTGCTGGGCTTAAATGTGGCTGCTTTGTCAAGCGATATGCTTCCTGAATGGTGCTTCGCATTCTTAAAAGATCAAACAGCACGTATTGATTTTTGATTGTTTGCTTTTCTCTCTCTCTCTCTCTTGCTCTGACATTCTCTGCTCCTGAAGGAGGGGGTGTGAGCAGGGGGGCTGTTCGCACCCCTAGACAATAAGGACGCTCGGCTAAAAATGCTGAAAGATTATCTTCACGTTGCTCCCATCTGTACAGCTGCTTTGTCAAGCGACACGCTTCCTGCACGGTGCTTCGCATACTTAAAAACTCAAAGGGCACGTATTGATTTTTGATTGTTTGTTTTTCTCTGTCTCTGTCTCTCTCTGACATTCTCTGCTCCTGACAGAGGGGGTGTGAGCAGAGGGGCTGTTCGCATCCCTAGAGGATACGAACGCTCCTCTAAAAAATGCTGAAAGACTACCTTCACATTGCTCTCTTTCTTGCAGCTCCTTTGTCCGGCGGTGCTTTGCATACTTAAAAGCCAAACAGCCCTATTGATTTTTGTTTGCTTTTTCCTCTCTCTCTCTGACATTCTCTGCTCCTGACGCGCACTCCTTTGAAGAGGAAGATATGTTTGCATTCTTTTAATTGTGAGACGGAACTGTCATCTCTGTCTTGTCATGGAGCACAGTTTAAACTTTTGAAAAAGAGACAAATGTTTATTTGCAGTGTTTGAATAACAACAACAACAACAACAACATTTATTTATATAGCACATTTTCATACAAAAAGTAGCCCAAAGTGCTTTACATAATGAAGAGAAGAAAAATAAAAGACAAAATAAGAAATTAAAATAAGACAACATTAATTAACATAGAAAGGAGTAAGGTCCGATGGCCAGGGTGGACAGAAAAAACAAAAAAAAAACTCCAGAAGGCTGGAGAAAAAAATAAAATCTGTAGGGGTTCCAGGCCACGAGACCACCCAGTCCCCTTTGGGCATTCTACCTAACATAAATGAAATAGTCCTCTTTGTAGTTCGGGCTTTTCACGGAGTCACTTGATGCTGATGGTCATACAGACTTCTGGCTTTTAATCCATCCATCATTGTTGGAACATCATGGTGCTTTGGGTAGATGGTGGTGGCGCACGCCACCACCAACAGGACACCGGAAAAGGAAACAGAAGAGAGTGTAGGGGTTAGTACAGATTTTGAATGAATAGTTATTATAATGAATTAGATATACAGAGTATCAGGATTAAATTACAGTGAAGTTATGAGAAGGCCATGTTAAAGTAATGTGTTTTCAGTAGTTTTTTAAAGTGCTCCACTGTATTAGCCTGGCGAATTCCTACTGGCAGGCTATTCCAGATTTTAGGTGCATAACAGCAGAAGGCCGCCTCACCACTTCTTTTAAGTTTTGCTCTTGGAATTCTAAGGAGACACTCAGTTGAGGATCTGAGGGTACGATTTGGAATATAAGGTGTCAGACATTCCGATATATAAGCCGGGGCGAGATTATTTAAAGCTTTATAAACCATAAGCAGAATTTTAAAGTCAATTCTGAATGACACAGGTAACCAGTGTAGTGACATCAAAACTGGAGAAATGTGTTCGGATTTTCTTTTCCTGGTAAGGATTCTAGCAGCTGCATTCTGCACTAGTTGCAAACGATTGATGTCTTTTTTGGGTAGTCCTGAGAGGAGTGCGTTACAGTAATCTAGCCGACTGAAAACAAACGCATGAACTAATTTCTCTGCATCTTTCGATGATATAAGAGGTCTAACTTTTGCTATGTTTCTTAGGTGAAAAAATGCTGTCCTAGTGATCTGATTAATATGCGATTTAAAATTCAGATTACAATCAACGGTTACCCCTAAGCTTTTTACCTCCGATTTGACTTTTAATCCTAATGCATCCAGTTTATTTCTAATAGCCTCATTGTATCCATTATTGCCAATCACTAAGATTTCGGTTTTTTCTTTATTTAATTTGAGAAAGTTACTATTCATCCATTCTGAGATACAAGTTAGACATTGTGTTAGCGAATGAAAAGATTTGGGGTCATCAGGTGCTATTGATAAATACAGCTGTGTGTCATCAGCATAGCTGTGGTAGCTCACGTTGTGCCCTGAGATAATCTGACCTAATGGAAGCATGTAGATTGAGAAGAGCAGTGGACCCAGGATAGAGCCTTGTGGAACACCATATAGAATATCATGTGTCTTTGAGTTATAATTACCACAACTAACAAAGAATTTTCTCCCTGCCAGGTAGGATTCAAACCAATTTAAGACACTGCCAGAGAGGCCTACCCATTGACTAAGGTGATTCTTAAGAATATTATGATCAATGGTGTCAAATGCGGCACTCAGATCTAAGAGGATGAGAACAGATAAATGGCCTCTGTCTGCATTTACCCGCAAGTCATTTACTACTTTAACGAGTGCAGTTTCTGTGCTGTGATTTGTTCTAAAACCTGACTGAAATTTATCAAGAATAGCATGTTTATTGAGGTGCTCATTTAACTGTATAATGACTGCCTTCTCTAGAATTTTACTTAAGAAAGGCAGGTTAGAGATGGGTCTATAATTTTCAAGAGCAGAGGGATCGAGATTATTTTTCTTAAGTAGGGGTTTAACTACCGCAGTCTTAAGACAGTCTGGGAAGACCCCCGTATCTAATGACGAATTTACTATGTCAAGAACATTATCACTAAGCACGCCCGATACTACTTTGAAAAAATTTGTTGGTATTGGGTCAAGGGCACAGGTGGAGGGTCTCATTTGAGAAATTATTTTATGTAAATCAGGTAAATCTATCCTAGTGAAAGACTTTAATTTGTTTATTATGGGGTACTGGGGTTTAGGAGGATCCTTAGTGTTGGGGAGATATACTATGTTCCTGTCTCTCTACAACCTCCTGTGTTTCTGTGCAAATCTGTGACCCAAGCATGACAATATAAAAATAACCATATAAACATATGGTTTCTACTTCGCAGATTTTCACCTTTTGCGAGGGGTTCTGGAACGCAACCCCCGTGATCGAGGAGGGATTACTGTATTGTTATTTTTTTCATTCTTTTTTGCCTTCTTTTCTCTACAATGCTTTTGGGTCTCTTTTCAACGTGGTTGTCTTTCTTCTTCGCTTAATCGTTGATGTGCCATCTAGAGCGTATAAAATATTTAAGAGCTGAGAGCATATAAAGCATGTCTGCCAAAAGCATTCCAACAACTGAGAGGTTAGATGTCCGTGATTTTGTTTTTAAGTCTAGTCTCGCGGGAAGTCAAAGTGTCTTTCCGAGAAGGTCACGTCTCGACCCAAGACTTTTTAATATAATAATAATAATAATAATAATATATATATATATATATATATATATATATATATATATATATATATATATAAAATATTATTATATATTATTATATTATTATTATCCTTCACTGCTTCTGTTTGACTCCCAATACTCTATATATTTTTAGTGAGTTTTGTGATGGTGAAATTGAATGCAAAATGAAAGTCAGCTGTATTACTCCTTTTACATGCTTCTCTAAATACTGTCACGCATGTGCATCAAAGGATCTCTTCATGGGCTTGATTGAGGTATGTAATAACACACCAGGTTGAAAGGGGGAGCTGTTACTAACATTCTCTTCTCCTTCTCTCTCCACAACACCAAGAAACCAGGCAGTGAGGGCATTTAGCCTCGCCCCTTCTGGTTCATTTTTACAACCAGAGCAACTTGCTGGATAGAGTTCCTGTGAATGTCCCTTAATTCTGCGTCTGAAAGCCAAATGTATTTGTTTATATTTCACCTAAGGGCTGGCAACATAATGTCAAAAGGCGTTTCTTTTGTTCGACTTTTTTTGTTGATTAAGCAGGATGACCCGGTTGCCATCCCAACTTTTATCTTGGCATGACCTGTCATTCCTGCACCCGGCCACAATATCTTGGCAGTTTCAAAACTCTGTCCTGCAGCCTATAATGTGCATTCAATTTCTAACTAAACATGTATCACAAACTTAAAATACATTGTACTTGTGACTGACACCTTAATAACATTCCAGGACTTTAAGCAAATGTACAAAATGAAATCAACATTTAATATCAGTCAATGGCAGAAGCCCATGTGGTGTTTTGATACTCAGACACTCATAGTGCAGCGAAGCACTGCAGATTGCAGTTTTGAGATAACTGAAAGTTTTAAAATGAAAATATTTCTTACAGTTTTTAAAGGCAGAATGTAAATTTTACACTTGATATGTTTGTAACTTTTATGGTTTATACTTTAATTTTTATACATTATTATTTCGGAATGTTAAAAAATATACTCTTGTATGAAAATGCCATCCTGATCAAAGTGCTGCACCAGCTCTAGAAGACTCAGTGTTTGTTATGAGAGATCAGAGAGAAGGAAATAGGGGCAGTAGTGTGAGAGAAATAAAAGATGGAGTCAGAGGTGAGGGATTTATAGATTTGTTGTTTTTGAGGTGTTCTTGAGGCAGAGATAACAGTAGTGTGTGCTCACCATTAAATATTGTTTTTATGTACAAATTATAGAAGTGTTGAATTTAGATTTCAAAAACCACATCAAGAACACCCTCCTAAAGTTGCAACTATTAACCCTAAACCCCACATTTTCTTATGAACATTTTATATTGCAAATAACTGCTGGAAATGGACAGGAGCTACATGTTGTGCCCATTCTGGGTTCAAAGAAGACTTCAAACAAGTATGCTTGCAGTCTCACACGTTTAAACACAAGTTAGGAATTGGAAACACTGGGGACAATTCAGTTCTTAGCAAAGGCACGTAGCAAAGCTTTGCACTGATGCTTCATAGCAGAGGGCTCTACCTTAGACAGCCTATCTCCAAACAGATTCAATGATATTGTCCTCCAAATCACTGTCATTAATCCCTAGTGCCTGATTCATAGCAAAACCCACTGGAGCCTGAAAAAGGGAAACCTTATTAGATCAATCCTGCTTGTTGTTGGAAATTGTTTTTATCTTGTAAGGTCCTATTGTGACTCTGTTTTCCCCTTTTATACTATTCTACAGACCTTAATAAAATGTCTAAAATTCCCATACACTCTGTGATTACATACTTTAGCACTTCCTCCAACCCCAATTTCTACATCTGTAACTCAGGCAATTAGGCAGATCAAAGAATCAGGCAGGAGTTAATTTACTTATGTATTATTGATAAAAGTGCCCAAAAACATTAAGGAAGCAGAATACTATGTGACTGTTGTCAAACAATACCCTTACACCCTAAATAGAAGTGCACCTTGCATCCACAGGTGGCTCTTGGCTTATATTCAGTCTAACTTACTTTGCTACCACATGGCCTTTAAATGGAATATTGAAGCAGGCCACATTCCTTTCTCAATACGGCTGCTGAGATAGAGTTGTCTTCATCATGACCAACTTTATGCCATTCTTAAACCAATGGAGCATCATAGTACAGAATGGCCTCTGATTCAAAACAAATCGTCAACAGTCGTACTTTTGACTAATAGCACTAATTTTCAAGTCTCTCCCTGAACAGTTAATAATGAAAGCACTCAGATGCTTTGTTTAGTCAGTTTATGGCCTTCCTGTGGTGAATGACTTATAGGCTCTAAGTCCAAGCACAGTCACCCTTGCTAAGCTAGTCTGATGCTCTATTCCCCTCACCATAAATTCCTTATTCTTTGTCAGTCATAAAGACTGGTAGTTTGGGTAAACATCAAAGCACCTCTGTTCTCATTAATGAAATAAAACATGTCTCCTGAAACACGCTAATATTACATTTGCTTTGTTTAGTTTACAAAAAAAAACATACTAAATATTTATCAACTTATATGCTGGAAATCAGTCCACTACAGAAATCCACTAGAAATAAGTCTGCTTCATGATATTATTGCCCTGATCGTGATTCATTTTTATTTTCATTCTTCATAAATTCTCTCATTATCACAGAACCATCTTCACATTCTGGTCTGTGTCTTTGTTCTCCTATTTACATGACTATCTTTTGAAATTTGTTGCTGGTCATTTGTCTCCTGCACTTCTCGACATTTAACTTACATGACATTTCCAGTATAAAAAAATGCATGTGCATGTTGTAAGGCACCTGAAAATTAAAACCCTTAAAAAGAAGACCCGCAAGAGATTAGGATTTCTAGAAACGCAAAAGACTTGTTAGCAAATCAATTCTGGTTTTGAGTATCTTTTGACTTCCAATTCTCATTTGTGTTTAAACTTTGGTAAATAATAAAATGATATTGCATGTAACAGGCCTTTATAGCTACTCTGACAATCCTCGTGCCAAATCTCTAAAGGAAAATGTTTACTCATCTCTACCACTCTTATATTAAAATCTAGTCTGACTGGATTTACCATCCTGCCTCATTTAGACGTAACACTTGTGAATGTGACAGAAAGGGGTAAACCAATATATGAGGATTTTCTTAGGGTTTTTTTTTCATCGTGAGGTATAGACAGTCCAGAAATTTCTGGCACTCTCCGTATGTTTTCCAATTATAACTTTAAAAAGAATTAATGTTTCTAGCGGCCTCTGTCCCACAGGGAGATTGGAATTATGGACTCAATTTAAAGGAAGCTGCCACTGAATTAGTAGAAATTATGTTAACCAAAGTACATGGGAGTCAGATAAAGGGCCACATGTTGCATTGCGTAACCTCCCCAGGAAAGCCATACATGGCCATAATATGTTTACTTGAAATAATAAAACATTGCACAGTATATTTCAGTGCATTTGAAATAAACCTAGTATTATATAGTTTTATTTAATGTAATATTGTACATATTTTAAATAAAAGCAGATGTAAGTTCTTTGGTCTCACATCACAAATCAAAATCTATGAAACAGTTATTCATAATTGTCATTTCTATATCTAAAACATGGGTGATAAAAATAAGTATTTGAAAGGTTCAATTGCACACAATTATAACAAAACTAAGAAGCAAATCGATTCAAAACGTATTTTAAAGATATTGTCCTAGCTCACAGTGACATTTCTTTATGGACAGTACAGCAGAGCTCTAACAGATATTGCACAAAATAAGTAGTACGTTCCCTCAATAATTTAACTTATTACTAAAATAGTTATAACAGCCTCCAACTTTGTCTTTTTAAGTATATTTTTTCAATGTTCTATCATATGTTAAATATAATTACCTATTATCTAGACAAAAAAATGTTTGAAATATGTGAAATTGTCTTAATGTTGAGTACTGAATGCCTATTTCTAGGTCATGAGGGCCCTATTGGCCCTGTTATGTTTTAGGTTTACCCTTGGTGATGTGTGCACATATGCAGCCAGAACTTTCCAGTTTAGCAATGGGGCTTGAAGTCTACAACCCCATATTCTCCATTTTAAGACGTGGATCAACTCTATTTTGTGGCACTTTTGGATTTTGCTTTTCCCAGTCAAGGCTATGCAACACAAGCCAGTCAAGAAGAATGAAAAGTCTGATACATTTGCTCCCTTTAAGAATCTGAAATAAAAGAAAGCAGATCAATACCAGGAATCCTTTAAGCACAAGACATCTTGATTTTCATTTACTGCTAAGGAGGACTTCATGACAGCACTAAATCTGAGCAAGCCACTTCTACTTTGTAAAATAAACACCAGCAGTATAATGCTCTTATATTAAATGATTGCAGAAAGAAGAGGCATGTATACAGTAAATCATACTTTGAATTTTCCTGCATCTTTTGTCCAGCAAACACCTGGCCGCACGATGGTCACAGCCCCAGCATCATGGTTTCAAGTCATGCATTGGATGCGGTCTGTGCATTCTTTCCATGTTATTGTGACTTTTCCTTTTTCAGCCTCAAAGACGTTCAGTTCTAAACCTGAGGTGTTGCTGTTTCAAAATCATAGCCAATCTATTTTCATAGGAGGTGGAATATTGTAAGGCTTCCACTTTACCTATGTTTTTTTCAGTCTATATGGCTGTATTTTGTCAGATGATGTTATTGTTAGAGAGAAACACAATTATTGGCTGCAAATCTAGACAGACCCAGACACCACCATCCTATTATTTGACTGATTTGTTTCGACACTAAAGGTGCATGACCTTGCATGTTTTGCTAGTCATTATTATTAGCTCGGTAAGATAAGTCTGCACAAACACAAATGAAAAATCTTTCTAATACTTTTTTTATGAAACGAATCAGCATACACCATCGCAGTTCAAGAATACTGTGTGCCACAGCTGAGTCTGTGGGGAGTCTCCACATTCTCCCTTTGTATTCACGGGCCTTTTCTGCTAAACTGGTTTAAGTTCAATTCAGTCTATTTTGTCATCATACCTGAAAATTTAATGAAAAGTATTTTTGTTGGTCATACTGGTGCAGAAACATCCGAAATGCAAGGACATGGCAGCCTTGTCCTGCACCCACGTATTATTCAACAAAGCAATGACAGTAAACAATACTAGTAAATATCAAGATTCCAAAGTCTTGTTAGTTAATTTAGTGGGTAACTGTATGACTGACTGCTTGTGTGGGAGAGAATGTGTTGTGCCATAGACTGTCAGCACATTCACGGATTGTCTTGTGTTTGATGTCATCAGTAATCCTACCTGCGTACAGCACGGCATGAAAATAAACAAATGAATTTATTTTATAATGTAATAACCACAACCAGTCATGGAGGAAAAACACCAGTATGTCGTTCAGAAGTTTGAAACCGATGAACTTCTATTTATTGCTTCCCAGCTAAACTCCCACCGCTCTAGGCATGGGAGACGTCTCTACTTTTACACTGTTCGTCTTCTCCTCCTGTGTTCCAGCCCCAAAGCACACTGCTTTTATGCACGTTCCCACACATGCCGCTACATGTGCCTGACTTCTGTCCCTCCTCCTCCTCACTGAGGTATCCCATCAGCACATCGCACTGCACCCTCAGCAAGCACAGCGCTCAGCAGCTATCCAGCCCCATGAATCCTCGAGTCTCTGTATGGATCATTACAATAAACCAGCAAAAATACCTGCAAATAAAACCAGCTATTCATTCATTTAATAGTGAATTAATAGGCCTTCCGTTAAACAATAATACTTTTCACATGTCTTAATTCATATCAACAGATATACAATTTCTGTCTTTTTCATTAAGACAGATTGACACTCAGTAGGAAAATGTATGACTATTAATGTAGATTCTGTGAATCCTAAATCTTTTTAAAATTTCTGTATGGCTCTCCTAACTTACAAACTTTGTGTTTGTAGAAAACCCATTGATTTTAAATGCAACATTTCTCATTTTAGAGGAGCAGTTTGTATTTCAATTTTAATGTACTTGTTACAATATTTCTTACTATGTGATTATTGATTTGGTATAACTGTGTCATTTTGCATGTTTCATTGTGCCATATTTTTTCATGCCTTCTATTCTTGGACTTTGTAAGAAACTCTATTAAGGGATTTCAGTCTGGGATTCCACCCCTCAGTATTCTAACAATGATTCATTATTCTTTTCTTCTGCTTAAAATTGAAGCACTGCTTCAGCTCCCTTATGTTTTCCTTTGATAATTTAATTTAATATTTCACCTCTATATTGTTTACTGTTACAGTATAAAGTTATTCTTTCATCCTTTGTTCTTGATTTCAAACAGGTTTTCTCTAATGCAAGCCTGTCATTTTGTTAATAAAATGTTCAGTAGGTGTACAGCTTCACAGTAAATGTGCCATTTGGCACAATGATTTGAGGTACATTCTTAGAATCTGAAGACCTCATTCAGCTTCAATCAAATGACGCATGTTTGTCTAAATGTGCATAAGAACATTTTCAAGCAAATATTGGTTCTCCTCATTCCTTTTGTGTGAAAAATTGTTCTTTCTATTTTACAAATGCTTTACATCCCCCATATCTGAAGTGGAAATAAGAACGTTTACGGAAATCTCACAGATATGTTAAGGCAATGCAGTCCATTGCGCTATTTGGTCAGCTAATATTTAGGTTGCCTCAGACATAGACATTTTATATACGCGATCAGGGTCTCTGTAGAAGCTGCATGATTTGGTTGTTTGTTTTAGATTCCATTCACTGTCAATATACAGAGAGATTGAAAAAAAAATTAACAACTAACTTTTGTTTAATGGTGGTTGGATATTTTATGATATTTTATTTAATATTGAGGGCTTCATGGTGGCAAAGTGTTTAGCATTGCTGCCTCGTGTATCCAGTATTTTGGAGCTCAGATCCATGTACCTGGTTGTTTTCCTTATGAAGTTTGCATGAATACCCCATTTATTGTTGCCATCCTGACATAATGTTATTGAACATGTTTTTATTTTCCTTTGTTTTGCATTTTATTATTTCTTAGTGAGTATTTTCTTGTTTATTATTTATTATTGTTATGATTGTATTAGCGATGTTTCTTGCTTTTTAATGTTGAACCTAAGGGAATGGGCCTCTTGTCAATGAAGCTGTGGATCCACTCTCAGCCCTATATACAGGTGCTGGTCATAAAATTAGAATATCATGACAAAGTTGATTTATTTCAGTAATTTCATTCAAAAAGTGAAACTTGTATATTAGACTTTCATTAGTTGTCAGTTATAATCATCAACATTAAAAGAAATAAACATTTGAAATACATCAGTCTGTGTGTAATGAATGAATCTAATATACAAGTTTCACTTTTTTAATGGAATTACTGAAATAAATCAACTTTGTCATGATATTCTAATTTTATGACCAGCACCTGTATGTTTTTAGATGCTGCTGCTGCTGCTTTTCTGCTCGTGTTGTTCCACTCATTTTGAATTTCCTATTTTTTTGTAAGTGTTTGTTTTTTTATTCTTCTGATTTTAATGTCCTGCTCAGGTCTTTGGTTTTTGATATTAAGATTTTGGATATGGCATTTTTCTCCTGTTGTTTGTTTCTTTTAGACAAATTGCTCACTTTTGATTTTTTGTTCTAGCTGTGTTTTGTTGAAAGTTTTGTCCTAACAAACTCATTAATTAATAAAGTGTATTGTTTTGTTTTTGTTTCATCATCCCCTTTTGAGAACTGGTTGTGCTTCTTGACATTTGAAATCTAGGTTTACTTAGTGAAGCCTACTTCTTGTTGGTATTCCTGATTTTGAGTTATGTTTTGAATTACATGAGCTCAAGAAATCACAAAACATGTTTTCCTCGAATGTTATATTCATCATTTTCTTATGATCATATTTCTACCAAAGGCACCACATTGTGCGCATTGTTGTTATGACGGTGCTTTTCCATCGCAGTGCTGGGTTAGGTTGATTGGGGCTTCTAAGATGGGTTTGTATGAGCGAGTGAGTGTGGGTGTGTGGTGTGCGCTCAATGCTATGGAGTCAGATCTTGTTCAAGGCACTGCACCCTTACATCCATCCAGTGTTGTAAGGATCACCTTCAGTTTTGCAAGACCCTAAGTCAGAATACGCTGGCACGATACAAGGGTATACTTGTGCCGGTATGTCCTGTAGGCAGAAGAGCTTGTTGACGTTTATTATCTATTTATTAATTTTTGCAATTACACTATATAATACTGATATCCTGGATAAATATGAAAAAAACTATTTTCAATGTGATCCAAAAATTAAAAGGATCACCACGCCTCCCCAGGATTTAAAGTCATAAATAAGAACAATCACCAAAGTAAAGAAGACACTGTGTCATCCAAAAATGATTTTGATTATCCAAAATACTGCCGAGGAGAATATAAGCACAGGAAATATTGAAAAAAAAAAAAAACTAGACCTCAATTAGAAGAATGCAATGCGCTCACAAGTTAAGATTTACTGACACGTCAATATCAAGACTAAAGCTCCAGCAAGTCGAAGCATGAATGCCACACACGGATGAATATTTATGCAGTTAATCAATCATCAGAAGTGCACATTAGAAGTAAATACACAAAAAGGTAAGCACAACACTTAGTTCTGTCATTGTAAATCAATATTAAAAAAACACAGTTGGTCTGCTGGTTATTATGCTATGTGGTGATCCTCATGTTATGAACAGAAGTGTAAAACACAGATGCAATTACTTTGACGGTGTCTGTTTTAGGTAAAATTTACATATTATGTCAGTCAGTCATTATCTAACCCGCTATATCCTAACACAGGCTCACGGGGGTCTGCTGGAGCCAATCACAGACAACACAGGGCGCAAGGCAGGAACAAATCCCCGGGCAGGGCACCAGCCCACCAAATACATATTATGTTCTAATTTAAAATAATTATTTTATATTCTTTTTTTTTTATATATTTAACACAAAACTATCTTTAAAAATTAAATGTATGCTTTAGACATCAGTATATTTGCAAATGAACTATACAATGACAATAACAAAACACGTACAAGAGCTAAATTTACTTTAAAAAAATGACAAACATACCAAAAGAGAACAGTGTCAATCACTCCCTTTAACACTAGAATTACCAGAGTCTACGAAAAAACTCGTAGATCCGGCCCACCTTAAAACCATTTGCACTTCTCCGCCAGCGTCCTTTGTCCTCTAAATGTGCCGATAAAAATAAGCTGCAAGCAGCCGGCTATTCCATCCCCCCTCCAACTTAGAATGTGCACAAGCATCTTCCAGCTCATGCCTTGATTGATTATCTGGGAGTGATGTGGAGTTTTAGAGTGGAAATAATAGATTGTTATTTGGAACACACGCATTTCATGTGTGTTCCGTTTCTACAGTAATCTGTGTAAACACATTGTAAAAACAGAAACTTTTTCATATTTTAGTAATAAATGTTACAAAATGAACGTTCTGCGGCGGTGGGGGATGGAATAGCTGGCTGTTTGCTGCTTGTCTTCATTGGCACATTTAGAAGACAAAATAGAGGTGAGAATGGTTTTAAGGTGGGCCGGATCCACGAGTTTTTTCGTAGACTGGTAATTCTAGTGTTAAAAAGACTGTTTTATCTAAAATTTATGTGAAAGAATATCCACTTTTACTCAACATGGTCTAAGATCAGTGCATCTTATTTCTGGATTTGATGCCATCTGTTCTAAACATATTTTTAAGAATGTTTTAAATCCTAAGATAAGGCTTTCACAAACATTTTCTCAACTGATTTTGTAATTATGTAAAACAATGTTTGACAAAGGTGATGCATTTTCCACCATTATTGCCAGTAAATCCTTATGCACAATGTAATTTTGCTCTTAAAGTCATCTAAAACTCACAATCTCCAGGCACTAATGAAGTGTTATGGTTTGTTTTTTTCTCTGCAGTTAGTCTAATGTCATGTGCTGTAATACTTTGTGACACAAAGACAGTTGAAATCAGGTGCTGTGATTCAATGTGCATGAAGAGTGGCATGAGGGAGCAGTATCCAAATGAGTAATTATGTGAATCTTTAAAGTTCATCACATGTACATTAAAGCATCAGATTAGGGAGATCTCATGCCAGGATACTACAGATAGAGTACACTAAGAATCTTTGGATTTATTAGTTTCTTAAACTTCATAATGCAGATGACGAGTCCAGTGCTTCATGGCAAACGACCGTGTGAATGAAATTCAAAAATTGTAGCAAATATGCTTGTAGGATATCTCCCATGCCTATTAAAAAGGATCTGGAAGGTCTGAAGAAACAGTAACTTGGAAGGACCAGTGGGTTGTCCATCAGGGTACCAAATCTTTTATCATCTACAATAATGTGGTGCCTCATAAATGCAAATTAAAACATTTGGACGTAAAACTCCATTCATGCTATCTATTATGTCTCATACAATTTATTAAATTATCTTGACCGACTTTGTCTAGACTAGACTGGCATGTCTACTGGACTGTCTGAAATTTGTATGCAGATTGCACCACTCCAATTGTATGCAACTTCTTTTTTGTCTTTGAGCAAATTTATAACATGCTAATTTAGTTTATGCTCAAGCTATTTGATGCCTTTGCATGTTGTTGTCCTTTCCATGCTCTGAGCCATATAATATTGTACATGGTACTACATAAAAACAAGTCGTTTCTATGTGTGTTCATTTTATTATTCTTTTAAGCGTAAGAAAGCACTGCGGCACAGTGTTTAGTCCTGCTGAATTATGAATTTAGAATTCTGTGTATAAATCCCTCTTCATTTACTGTGCATGTGTGAATTTTTCACATTCCCCTCATGTCTCTGAGGGCACATCGTTTTCCTCCCGCATCCCAGATTTGGTTAACTGGCAACTCTAAATTGGACCTGTGTGACTTTATGCGTGAGTGGCTCCTGTATTAAGAAGACAGTGAACAAGAGGAATCAAAAATAGATTGGAAGGGAGTAAATTCACTTCTATTCTATTTGGTTATTAAAGAGCAGTACCATAGTAAAGAACAAGTTAAGTGCAAGAGATCACATATCACTTTTACTATATTTACTGTAGTACATGCATTGAACTGCATGACAGTAAAAACGAACGGTTTCTGTAGAGTGTATTTTTTGGATTCTCCTTTTGCTAAGTTTACAGTCAGGTTTAAAAGAAAAATTCCAGTGTTCCAACTGTGTCCACCGTAATCTTGATGAACTCATTTTAAAGTAACAGTCTCAATCTGCTGTACTAATTCCCATCATAATTAAATCCCTTCAAACATGTCTCCTCTTAATTTCCTTTGTTTAAACTGAAAAGGCTCAGTTTTTTTAATCTTTCTTCATCCCATGTAGCCCTGCAATCAACCTAGTCGCTCTTCTCTAGACTTTTTCTAGCACTGCTTTGTTCTTATTTTAGCCTAGAGATAAAAACTGCATACACAACGCCAAACGAGGCCTTTTACTAGTGTACTATAAAGCTTGAGCATAACCTCCTTGGACTTGCACTCTAAACATCGTGCTTCAAGAAACCAACATCATCTTAAATTCTTTACAAACTGAGGAACCTAAAATGTGTTATTCCCCCAAATGTCTTTAATTGGCGACCTATGTGGTCACCAAATGGTCATCTTATGTACTATTTTATTTTTTAAAATGCTTACTTACTTATTGTCTTACTAAGGAAAAAATACTTAAGGGTTTAAGTCAACTTTTATGCAATAAACTGGGATTGAACCCCAGCATTAAAAATATAAAACACCTGATTTGACTACAATACCACAGTAGCATCTTAAATGTAGTCTTTAAGTTGTAAAGGTAACAAGTGAATGAGTCAAATTCACATACACCCACACACATATATATATTGTCACACACGTACGCTTAAGAGGCAGTCAACAATCGCGTGACGAAGGGTTGATTTGCGGTACTAACGCCTCTCTCTTTTTCATCAGACCAAAAGAAAAAAAATAACTTACCTCACACACTTCCGGGTTTGCAAGATGGCCACCAAACGTTACTTCCTCATCTGGCTTCCAATGATGATGTCACTTCCGGCCCCATCTTAATGACATCAATGTGTGGTCTTCTGAAGATGATGTCATTTCTGCCATAGCATCACTTCCGCCATAGCATCACTTCCAGTCTCCATTTGCAGTTACGACTTCATCACCTGCCACATCATTTCTGCCCACCATTTTTCTCCCGAATAAAAACGGCATGATTGTTTTTTCTGTTGTCAATTGCTGTTTAAATGTACATTGATCGTTATTTTGCATTACTTTCTTTACTTTGTACTCTTTTCCGATGTGGAATTCTTTTTTTATTCACGACAATTGGTGTAGTTGGCAGGATTTTGCTCAAGAATGATAGAGGAACAGGACCTAAATACAGTCTTGACCGTTGTCATGGTGGAGCTGCGCACTCTCAAGGTCCAGATGGGAGAAACCCAGACTCAGTTGGCTGAGTCGGAAGCCTGGTCAATCAGGACTGAGACTGGTCGGTCTCTTCCTCCTCAGTTAACTTTCCTGACTGAGAGTGATGATGTAGAAACGTATTTTTTTGAATTTCGAATGCACCGCGAAGTGGAATGAGTGGCCGAGGTCGGAATGGCCATACCTACTGGCACCCTATCTGAAGAGTGAAGTGCTGAAGGCTTATTATGACTTACCCAGGGCGCAGGCCGCAAATTTCAATGCCCTCAAGGCGGAAGTTTACTATGGTGTATCTCCGGCACAGTAGGCAAGGGATTGGAGGGAGTGGCGGTTTCCAACTAGACCTTTGAGGTTTAGGGCAAAATTGGGCGCTGGCTACAGCCAGACATCAACTCCGCCCAAAAGATGGCCGAAATATTGGCCTGCAAAACCTTTGTAAACGCCCTCCTCGAAAATCTTGCCCAGCAAATCCGGAAACACAGCTACAAAAACATGGATGCCTTGATAGAGGTAGTGGAAAGGCATTGGGCAATCTATAAGTCTAAGCAGCCAGAATGGTCTTCGCACCAAGTCGGACAGGTATGTGGCACAGTCCCTGAGCTCACCTGATGACTCCCAGAGTCTCCGGTCCAACCTAAGGGAAAACAATACAGCCTCCCCCTTTGTTTCATGTGTGGGGAGGTTTGGCACCTCTTTACCGAATGCCCCCTTCCTGGCGAGCCCATGGATTGCTCGATCACAAGGGAGAGAGGTATTGTGCTGTAATTAATCCTTTGTCTCTTCCATACACAGGGGCAGTAATAAAAAATGGGTATAAGGTGATGGCTGTGTTTGATTCCGGAAGTAACATCTCTATAGCTTAAAGTAAAAACCAGTCTGAGATGTATACATGGGGAGATCAGTTATTATAAATCTACATCCTGTGTTGTCTCCATGGAGAACTCTATGAAGAGTCTAATAATGGCGGTCTTACCGGATCCTCCCTTTCCAGTCATACTAGGGCGCGACTGGTCTGATAATAAAAGCATTACGAACACAACTACCCCTGATAAAAGATTGGGCTTGGTAATGGATGGGGATAACAATAATCTGACTGCCTCCACGCTGTGTGCGACAGGCACTAGGGCACATACGGCCACTCAGTGTGACGGAGTGGAAGGACCTTCGGACTCTCTGGAAGCCAACACTGTGACTGTAGAACCCATACGGACTGAAACCCTGCCCACTTGAAGTCGGAAGGGATCCTATTCAAGTATTGTCATCTCAGTTTAAACTTATGCCATCCTCCTTTAAAAGGGAGTAATGGAACGATGATTCCTTAAAATTTGCAAGGAATACAGTAGTTTCAGTTATTGGACATGCCCTACTTTGTTATTAATAATGAACTTTTGAATCGGGTGGCAGAATTGGAGGGAGAGGTGAGGTCACTGCTCTTAGTTTCGCATATTTATCGGCAGCAAGTATGTGAGCTAGTGCATGCCCATCTCCTAGGTGCCCATTTAAGCACTGAAAAAACGCTAGAAGAATTAAATTTCGATTTTATTGGCCTGGGATAAAGGAGGTTCGATGATTCTGTGCTTCATGTCTTAAATGGCAGCTTCATCAGATTCCTGGGAGGGGCCGTGCTCCTCTTATCCCTCTTTCCCTTATTGGTATCTGTTTTGAACGAGTTGGTGTCGATCTTGTAGGACCATTAGAACCCTCATCACGGGGCCATAAATATATATTGGTTTTAGCGGATTATGCCACGCGATTTCCAGAGGCCGTTCTTTTGTGCTTGGCAACCACCAAAATCATTGCACAGGAATTAGTAGGGATATTCGCCCGTGTTGGGATCCCCAAGGAGGTTTTAGTAGACCAAGGGACTCCTTTCATGTCAGAGACATTCAGGGAAGTTGCTAAGTTACTTCAAATTAAACATCCAAAATCTTTGTCTATCACCCACAAACTGACGGGTTGGTAGAACGATTTAACCAAACTCTTAAACAGATGTTACGCAAGGTAGTTAGCGAGGATGGGAGAAACCGGAATCATTTACTCCCCCTCATATTATTTGCCTACCAGGAAGTACCGCAGACCTCTACTGGGTTTTCTCCTTTTAAATTGTTATATGTAAGGTAACCCTGAGGTCTATTGGATATGTTAAAAGAAGGGTGAGAAGAAGGGGCCCTTCCCTCCTCAAATATTCTAGAATATATTGCGCAATTACGCAACAGATTGGCTAAAATTCGGCCTGTTTTAAAAGAACACCTAGAAAAGGTATATATGCATATACAGACACTCTACAATAAAATACATACAATAGATAGATAGAACTTTGTTTGTCTCCAGGGGGTAATCTGGCTGTTTACAGAAGCTTTAAATAAGATAGATAGATAGATAGATAGATAGATAGATAGATAGATAGATAGATAGATAGATAGATAGATAGATAGATAGATAGATAGATAGATACTTTATTAATCCCAATGGGAAATTCACAAATAAATAGGTAGATAAGTAAATTAATAAATAGATGTCAGTGGGGGACATTTTTTTGTGCACTGGGTGGTTCCATTAGGCACCCATTGTTGGGACTGGGGGGTGAGAAGTTAAAAGGCTGTCTGCAGGATGTAGGTATTTGCCATATTGCAAAGGAGTCACTTTGGCTGGTTAAGATTACAAACAATACCAAGTTGTGATAACAGAACTGCTCCTTCCTTGGAGGATGTCTGTATTTACCCGAAATTAACATGTTTGACAATATTGGTTTCTAATCAGCAGATCTGTACTCATTAATGGTTGGTAACAATACATTTTGTTTACTTGTGTTTTCATTAATTGTTAAACCCAGGAAATTTAGATGTGCCATTGATTAAACTGATTGTCCAGGACTGACAACAGAAGGGACTGAAGGAGATTTAAATTCCTGGGCAGCAGAAGGCAGAAGGAACGGTCCACTGAGAACGCTGCCAAGACACTCGGACAGAGCACAGGGGCTCGCAGGCAGACGAGGGTACGTGGTTGGCACGATGTGAGGCACAAGTACGGCAACAATTCCAGGGAGGAAGAGACAGCTCCACAAGGAGATGCCAGATGTGGGTTCAGCGAGAGAGGGAATCTGCATGTAAGGACCAAGCAAAGCTGACAGACGAGAAATGAGGCGTGCCTAGGTCACAGCAACACAAGGAGCCCAGAGTGGGAAAAAAAAGGAACAACGAAGAGACACTGACAGGGAGTCAACAATTTGACACAACTTCTGTTGGAAAACGAGTGTCCGGTGAACAGAGTGCATCCGTGGACAGTTGAACAATTAAGTGTTGGGGTAACACAGTGCGCAAACTGAACTCTGCACCACTAAAGGTTGTATCCTCCAATTCTTGTTTTTAACAGACTTTTAGAGTATGAACTGTTTGTTTTCTTTTTAAAAAAAGGAAACTTGTTCCTGATATGTTTAGATTTTGTTATGTTCGTTTATCTTTTTAATGTACTTTATATTGTCTTGTGTAATAGAACTTACTGTGGCTTTTTTTTTTCTGAAATTACTGTTGTGTCTTTCATTGTGTGTTTACTCACCACCTAATTTAAAGATACCTGTGTGCTATTTTCAGTAAATTTCAGGAGTTCCCAGTCTCTTAATAAAACTGGGTGGCGTAGTCGGATATTTTAATGGTGACAAAGTTAGATTACCTGTAAGTGTGACCAGACACCTGTCACATATACACACACACTTTGGTCTGAACACACACTGGTATGAATATAAAGCAAGGAAATTCAAAAGAAAGAAAAGTTTTAACTTGGCTGTTACAACCACAGTGAGCCATCACGCAGACGTATTGCTGTTGATATAAAGAACACCCAGTCATGTCTCTTGATACACTTCTGCTGAATAATTTGTTTGCTTAAAGTACTCAGTGTTAGTGCGTCAGAGAGAGGATGTGCTGTATTGTTCATAATGACACTCAGTCTTGTTTTAATTCTCTCCTTCGCTACTGTCTTCAGGGTGTCCACAGTGTGTCCTATAACTGAACCTGGCCTTTTAATTAGGTTGTAGATTCATTGGGCCTCTCTTGAAGTGATGTTACCAGCCCAGCACACCACAGAATATAAGATTGTACTGGCCATTACAGAGTTATAGAAGATGTGAAGGATGTCACTTCCCACATTAAAGGAACACATTGTGCTAAGGAGAAAAGAGCCGGCTCTGGCCTTTCTTATATAGCTTCTCTGTGTTCTGAGACTAGTCTAACTTGTCATTAATGTGGACCCCCAAGACTTGTACCCTTGAATAGTGACCACTTTATTTAATCTTCTTCTTCTTATTATTATTATTAAACTTTTCCCACCTTAATGTGGGGTTGCTATATTGGACAAGCCACCTGCACCCTCATTTGTTGTATAATTCCTCACCACTTCACACTTCTAAAGATTTATATATATTTGTAAACACTTAATAGTGAACATTTATTAGTGTTGGCAGTAACCGATTTGTGATACGCTTAAAATTACTTAAATTGGCAATACTTGAGAAACTAAGTATGTGTTATATACATACTATCAGTCAAAAAGTTTTAGAACACCTCAGTTTTTCCAGTTTTTTTTAAAATGTAATCAGTTGAAATGCAATGAATGACCTAAAATGGTGAAGAGGAAAGCAGTAAACTGCTAGAGGTTTAAATTTAAAGTTTAGGTTAGCAAAAACTGAAAAAAAGAAATTTGAGGGAACAACTTAATATGTTGCAACCTACAGATGTTCTGCAGCAATTAAAGTAAATTAAGCCTTGCAAGTTGAAGTGAACAATTTGCACAGGTGTCCCAACTTCTGTCGATTACTTAAAAATCCCCTGTCTTTCTTAATGCAGAGTTGGAATAGACTTTGTTACTACACCATCTGAGGTTACTACTTGGACAATATTCCAGTGATAATGGTAAGAAAATGGCAATTAACAAATGAAATGAGAGAAAGCATTATTACCCTTAGATGTGTAGGCCTTTCATTTAGAGAAACTGCAAAAAAATCAAAGTGTCAGTGAGTAAGGTATCCTACACAATCCAAAAGCAACTGGAAGAAACTCTGATAGGAAGAGATCTGGCAGACCCAAAGTCACAACCCAATCAGAAGACAAGTTTCTGAGGGTCACCAGCTTGTGTGATAGGCTGTGCTTGAAGCTGTTGTACAGTGAGGCACCTAACAGTGGTTGAAAAAAGCAAGTCTCAGGAAGAGGAGACTTTATGCAGGTTTGACAGAGCAAGGTTCAGTAAGAAAGCCATTCCTTAAAGGACAAAATAGGGCCTTGAAATACAGGCTGTGGGCAACTGCAGACTGGAAGAAAGTCTTATGGACCGGTGAATCAAATTTTGAAATTTTTGGTTCATCATGCAGGGTGTGAGTACACTGTTGAGTTGGTGAAAGGATGGTTCCTCGGTGTGTGACACCAACTTTCAAACATGGAGGAGGAAGCGTGATGGTGTGGGGTTCTTTTGCTGGAGGCAGAGTTGGTGACTTGCACAGAGTGACTGGCATTCTGAATCAAAAGGTTTAACACATTTTGGCTGTTATATCAGTAAAACGTGGCTACTCTGAAGAATCAAAAATTTGAAAAAGATTTTTTACAGTTAGTGATTCCTTGGGTTATTTTTTATTTGCCATTGTTTATTTTTCCTATGCTTTAATTTCATTAAACATTAAGAAATTAAACTTTGTGCATTTCCATAAAAACTGAAAAAACTGAGGTGTTCTAAAGCTTTTGACCAGTAGTGCATATGCATATATTTTTTGACAGATGTTTATTTTTCCGTGATGCCTATTTCAAGAAAATGGAAAGTAGTTATGAAAAGTAATAAAGTGATTTTCAATAAAAGAACAGAAACTTGTCTACTCAAAATTCAAATTAAGCCACTGTGCCTATGAAACAAGGTGAATGCCTGCCAAACACAGAATTCTTAAACGGTAGCTCAGATGTTTTCATTTTGCCATTCTGCAGTCCCAGCAGTCAACAGATGTACAATGATTATCTTTGTTGCCCTGTCGTGTGTAAGAAATTTTTAGTGGACTTTTGAAGTTGCTGTCCTCTTTATTCTGATAAACCACCATCTGTATTAAGCCTATCAAAATCTTGATTACAATACTGTGCATAAAGGAACTCCTGTTTTCTTTAGTAAAACATTCACTTCATGCATCTGCTTTATGGTAATTCATTGAAAAAGTCACATACAGCGTTTCTGAAATACAGAATGAAATGGATCCCAGTAATCATAACATAGGGTAGTATCACCAGACACCTGATGATTATGTTTCAGTTATTTTATACCACCTTTATCCTTAATTGTCATAGATGATGTTCATGTAGTACTCTATGACATTTAAATACAGTTGAACTGCTTGTCTAAGCAAAGCCTGTACAGCCACCTGTCCATTTTAACAATGACTGTTTCCATTACAGGGCTGTAGGAATTCGCTCTGTATCACAAAAGCAATAAGTGTGGAATAGGAACCAATTCTGGATGGGATGTAATTCCATCATCAGGCAAACATGAACACACATTCATTCAAACAAGGTCAATTTAATTTTACATATTAATCAAGTACATAGAGCCTTAGCATATAAGAAGCAATTAGAGTATCCCTAATATGGCACTTTGGGCACAGAGAAAACATGCAGACCATATACAGTCAACAATCAGCCTAGGAATCAAAATCAGATATCTAGAGATATGAGTCTCCTGCACTAACCACTTTGCCACCCTAGATAATTTATTTTTAATCACTGGTATGGTCTATGGTATTTACTTTTTTCACTGTTCATTCCTTTAACAGAGTCTATAGTCTGCACAAATACAACAGAATCACACACAATTTTCTATTTATCAAAACAGCTGAGTAGATCTTTTGGCTTATTTCAGCATTTAATCAGAATCCATTTTTTTCTGATCAAATTTTTATCGATAACATGAAAACTAACACAGCCAAAGAAAACCAGCAGAAATAACTGATTATGAGTTATTTTACTCTCAATCTTGAACATACTGTATATATCCATACAGCACTCTTGGTCTGTTTGCCTTTTGGAACTCAGAAACCCTGCTCATTCAAATAGCTGTATTCTTTATCAAAAGGAATCTTTTTTTTTTTTTTACTACAGATTGAACTCTTTGCTTTAATTACCCTGTGGACTTCGACATATGGCACAGAATGAGAAAAACCTCATTCTGAGTGTGAGAAAATGTAACATGTAACTTAACATAGAGAATTAAAAAAAAGGGAATGGTCAGGGAGGCAAAGATTTCTACCAAACACTGAGCACTGAGCAGGCTCCTGTCAATCATGGAGAATCCACTGCATCCACTAAACAGTATCATCTCCAGACAGAGCAGCAGCTTCAGTGACAGACTGCTGTCACTGTCCTGCTCCACTGACAGACTGAGGAGATCGTTCCTCCCCCACACTATGCGACTGTTCATTTCCACCCGGGGGTGGGGGGGTTGAGGGTTTGGGTAAACGTTAACATTATTCAAAGTTATTGTCTGTCTGTATACCTGCATTGTTATCACTCTTTAATTTAATATTTCCCCTTGGGATTAATAAAGTGTCTATCTATCTATCTATCTATCTATCTATCTATCTATCTATCTATCTATCTATCTATCTATCTATCTATCTATCTATCTATCTATCTATTTATCAAACAGGAAAAAATGAGGTGCAAGGGTATATTCAAAAAATGAGGAAAATGTCAACAGTTGTTCCAACTCAAACAGCCTAGATTTCTGATGATGTATCCACTGGTGATGAAGCATATCCAATTATCCCAGTAGTGACTATAATGAGTTCAGTATAGGGGCATGGCTTCATGCTACAGATGCAAATGTGACATCTGCAATCTTCATCGTAGTGTGAAATATAATCAAAGTTAGTATTTATTGATAGTATATCCTTCTTGTTCCCAAAAGCTGCAGATTCTCTAAATTCTCAATATCAAAAAAGCATTAAGCAAATCAGGCAACCCAACCTTAAAGTAGCCAACAATTTTCAGTTCCTCATGTTTGGGATTGCATAACAACAGCAAAACCTCAGCAGGAGCAAAATACATGGAGATCAGAGACATGAAACCTACAAGATTTACAGTGAAACCAGGCAATGCTAAATTAAAGTAGACATGAGGAACACACACATAAAGGCATAAGCCTTAATCCATGTATAAGCCAGGTACTCTGTGGGAAAGCTTTGGCAAAAAATGTTGATATGGACAAGTATATTGTTTGTCTATAATAATAATGACCTGGGGGGTATTTTCCATACGTCGCTTAAATCATCCGAAATCAGATGCCTCATCTTGGATGAGTTAATGCCGGTGAAACTCATCCGGGATAAGTCGGTTTTTCAAACGCAGCCTTGTAGTAGATTAGTCTAACTGGATCTAATCATCCGAGATGAATGCGAGTGCCCGCACTGATTGAAAAGCCCATATATATTGAGTCTAGAAAACATGATCAGCAAGTCTTTGATAGGCTGTAACAAAATGACGAAAGAATGGAATTTTTTTTTTCCCCCACACAAGCAGAGCAGGACCTTTTATTAGAAGGACATGAAGAATTTCAAGATTTAATATGCACATGGGGTAACACTGCAAAAGCAGCCCAAACCAGAAAAGACGGCTGGCAAAAAGTGGCCGACAAATTAAACGCGTAAGTAGTGTGCATTGTACTTACTGAAAACAGCGTTTCATTTCCTATGTGTCAGATGAACTATTATTTAATATGTCATAATTCCAGATCAAACGCGAGCACAAGGAGAACATGGGAACAGGTTAAAGTGAAGTACAAGAATATACTTCAAACTGGTATATATTGGTATATAACTATTTAAACAATTGTTGACATAAATAATCATATATAATACTAGCAAAATACCCGCGCTTCGCAGCGGAGAAGTAGTGTGTTAAAGAGGTTATGAAAAAGTAAAGGAAACATTTTAAAAATAACGTAACATGATTGTCAATGTAATTGTGTTGTCATTGTTATGAGTGTTGCTGTCATATATATATACATATACACATACACATATATTATATATATACATACATATACATATACAGTGGAACCTCGAGATACGATCACCTCTGTATACGAGAAATTCAAAATACGAGGAAAGTATGAGCGAAAAATTCAGATCTAAATGCGAGCATTGGCTCACGTAACGAGCCACGAGCCAGGCTGTGGGTATAGCTCGCGGCTTAGCGAGGGGGCATGGTAGCAGTTGCGAGCCGCGATCTGCGGTGTCTGCGTTTCTCACTTAAGTGCACAGGTGGGAAACTGCCCACATCCATGATTGTTCCTGTGGCTGATGGGCTGCTGCTGCCATGTCCTCCCCGCATATATAGAGAAGCGCAAGCCGGTTAAGGGGGAGAAGAAGTAAAAGAAAAGAAAGGAGAGAGAACGGAGGTTGCGGCAGGCAGGCGGGCGGGCGGGCGTAGGAAGTCGGTGCAGGAGAGCGAGCGAGTGCAGGCTCGCGTGTAGCTGAACAGTGAGCTGAACAGGCGAGCCAAACAGCTGAAGCAGGACGGTGTAGAGCAGGTCAGCTGCATTAAGAGTGTCTCGCCTGTTGCAGAGCCCGCAGGTGAGACGCTAACAGAGAAGAAGCACCGGGGATTGTCATCTGTTTTTTAAAGACTGCATACTTTTGACGTTTTAACCTCATGTTAAAGGATTGTTATTCTTGTGTATTTTAAACCTCCACTTCACAACTGTTTTAAGGATTATTTATTTAAAGATTTATTGAATGCTCTACTGCACTTTGGACACCTGTTTTGATTCTTTTAATAATCAGTTATATTATTTACCAGTGTTATTTATTAAAGGTAGACTACAGTATATATAATTTATCAGTGTTATTTGTTAGGAAAATTGATTTTTATGTTAATATATTTGGGGTGCGGAACGGATTAACTGGATTTCCATTATTTTCAATGGGGAAGTTTGTTCAAGATACGAGAAATTCGCTATACAAGCTCAGTGCTGGAACGAATTAAACTCATATCTAGAGGTTCCACTGTATATTATATATATATATATAATATAATATGTGTATATATATATATACTAGCAAAATACCTGCGCTTCGCAGCGGAGAAGTAGTGTGTTAAAGAGGTTATGAAAAAGAAAAGGAAACATTTTAAAAATAACGTAACATGATTGTCAATGTAATTGTGTTGTCATTGTTATGAGTGTTGCTGTCATATATATATACATATACACATATACACACATATACAGATATATTAAATATACATATACACATATATTTTTTATATATATATTTTTTATATATATATATATATATATATATACACATACATACATACATATACACACATAGATGCACTTACAATAACATAGAAATCAATATAAACAACATTAACATCATTATCATATGAGAATATGAATATATAAGAAGCACATTTCATATAAATATAAATTATTAAACAGTAAAATCTTCTTCTATAATTTGCTACCGTGGCTTTTCGTTGGTCTGTCCAGGATTTGAAATCACATGTAGCTTGCAAACCGTTTCACGTATTGACTTGAAATGTGGTACACATATAATACGTCACGTCTGCTATCCGCTTTATGGGTGATGAATGTATTACTCTTTTTATGTTTATTTTATTTTAGAATCAACTCCTATCTGCGCACACCAGGGCGGCCGTGGGCAGATGCGTATGGTGTATTCACTCCATGTTATCGTGCATTGCGCTGTCACTGGTATTTTGATAAAAGAATTTGAACAATATATAAGAAGCGTATAAATAATTAAACAGTAAAACATTAACATTTAAGAAGTAAAGTTACATTGAGTACTACTGCAGTGCCTTCGGGTATACCTCATTTTTTCTTTGCCCATTACATGCTTAAATGTATACATTTTTTGGTGTACCTACCCGAGAACACGCGACATATAACCGACCGTGGGAGAAGCATGGATTTTAAACACGCGTTGAGTTCATCTGCTGGTCTCCCTCGTGGAATAACTGGTAATGTTTGAGTAAAATCTACAGCGAGTAAAACGACATTACCTCCTTTTTTTTTTTTTACGATCTGTGAGATCTTGCTTTTTTCGGTTCAAGGCTTCATAAGCTCTTTTATGTTCAATGTTGTACTTAATAAGTACTAATTATCCCAAACCATCATCTTTGAATGTTGCAAGACTTTCGCCTTGTATGTAGATCGGGGTAATTACATTCATTGCATTCCTAGTCTGAATCACAATCTGATTGTATGGGTGGTTACCTGGCACTGTAGGGTTGCCACCCGTCCTTTAAAATACGGAATCGTGCCGCGTTTGAGAATGAAATTGCGCATCCCGTTTTGAATCAATACTGGACGGGATTTATCCCGTATTTTTTTTATCATTTTTTTTTTAAAGCAGCGTCTCATGCAAATCATCCCACACGCATTTTATGAAGATGCCTCCTTTCCTACTTTTGATTGGGTAATACTTGATGTCATCGTTAGTTTGATTGGTGTTTTTAACTGTCCAGTGAGGAGGGCGTGTCTTTTAAGTACAGTCTGCAAAGTGTTGGCACTGAGATGTTGCGTCAGCGCCATAGTTGAAGCCCCTAACGTTGCGGTCAGCAAGTCGGCTAACATCCGCCATGTACCGTCTTTCAGTTGCGAGAAGCAGATCATAGAATGGTTGAAACTGTTGCCCCTAACGTTGCGCTACGGCGTGTGCTTCGTTTATACCTCGTGTCTTCTCATTAAACTTTTATCTCACGAATATGTTATTGCAATCCGCAGCGGGAGCGTTTCTATAAACTTAATTTAAACTTACGTTTTACACCGTGCTTTGTTTCCCTTATGAACATGCTTGTATGCTTAACTCGGTCCGTTCTCAATTGTTTAATTAATTTTTTGCTCTTCGCTGTTTGCGGCTGTTCCTCCATTTCCCCCTACTTCGTTCTTTTATCTCGCGAATATGTTATTGCAATCCTTAACGGGAGCGTTTCAATAAACTGATTGAAAATAGTTTTGCATTTACCTTTTTAGTAAAAGGCGAGCTTTTAAGCCTGAGAAATCACCCCGTAAATGCACACGTTTAATTGGACATGTGTTAATATGTATGGTTACACAGTATTAAAAGACAGTGAACAACGTCAGTTACCTTTCTTCCCGCGTTTGATAAAAGGTGAGCTTTTAAGCCTCAGAAATCACCCCGTAAATGCACACGTTTAATTGCACATGTGTTAATATGTATGCTCACACAGTATTAAAAGACAGTCAAAAATTAACGTCATTTACCTTCGTTCCCGCGTGTGACTCGTGCTGTAAATGTCTTCCTTGTTTTTAGTTCACGTGATTACGTAGGAGGCGCGATGACGTGATACGTGACTCCGCCTCCTCCATTACAGTGTATGGACAAAAAATATGTTCCAGTTATGACCATTACGCTTTGAATTTCGAAATGAAACCTGCCTAACTTTTGTAAGTAAGCTGTAAGGAATGAGCCTGCCAAATTTCAGCCTTCCACCTACACGGGAAGTTGGAGAATTAGTGATGAGTGAGTCAGTCAGTCAGTGAGTGAGTGAGTGAGTCAGTGAGGGCTTTGCCTTTTATTAGTATAGATATATATATATATATATAAACACATATATTATATATATACATAAATATTATATATATATATATATATATATAGCAAAATACCCGCGCTTCGCAGCGGAGAAGTAGTGTGTTAAAGAGGTTATGAAAAAAAAAAAAGGAAACATTTTAAAAATAACATAACATGATTGTCAATGTAATTGTGTTGTCATTGTTATGAGTGTTGCTGTCTTTTATATATATAATATACACACACACACACACATAAACATATATATATACATATACATATACATATCTACATATACACATATCTACATATACATACGTATATACACATATACACATCCACATAAACATATATATACATATACAAATTTACATATCTACATATATATATATATATATAGACATACATATATACATACATACATTCACATATATATATATATATATATATATATATATACTGTATATATACATATGTACTTATTGGCTCCTGTATTTAGGATATAGCAGGTTGGATAATGGACGGATGGACATCTGTATGCATAGCCGTATTTGCCCGTTTTCGTTTTTTTTCTTTGTTCAGTAATATTTCAGTAAACCCGGAGCTTGTCAGTTCAAATCCTGGTACTGACACCACTGTGTGACCCTGAGGAAGTCACTTCACCTGCCTGTGCTGCAAAAAACAAAAGTAATGTAACAAATTGTACCTCAGATGTTGTAAGTTGGTGGAATAAAGGCATAAGTAAAATAGATAAATATGTATTATACACATAGGAACTATTCATTTATTTTCAGTTAAGTCATCTGCAGCAAACTTTTATAAATGAGGGTTTCTGATTTTTAGATAGTGCAAACTGTTTCTTCTTCATTGACGTTTTCTCTTGGAGAGCTTTTTCATTTCATTGAAAATGAAAGCAGCAGCTGCCAAAATATGTAGCTTTCTTATTAATTTTTCAACATTGTGTAAAATAAATGTATAAAGTAACATAAAACGTTTAAATACTGGTTATTCTTTTACACTAAAATATTACTAAAGAGATACAAAAAAAGTAAAATGGATATGTTCTTTTTCTTTAAGGAGATTAAATATTACTGAAGAAAGAAAAAAAAAATTAAACAGCCAAATGGGGCTATGCATACGAACTTAAAAGGTTTAAATAAAACAGAAATATATATTTTATTTTTACTTGCTTAACTTGTGGAGGGTGTATCCTGTAGCAAAGCCCTAACTTTTTTCGTGAAAGCCCGTTTCAGTAAATAAGTGTTAAAAACAGGTATAAAGATATTGACAATAAGCTACGCAAACCCAGGAAGACATGGAATCGTTTAAATCAAGTATCATTACATCTTCCTTTCTTAAAGAGAAGTAAGGCAGTACTTATAAGCTTACATATTTATATATAGACATACATATATATATATATATCTGAAGCCGTGCAAGCACACTCTTGAGAATGCAACGTATAGTTGTACAGAAGAAAAGCAATCTTGCCTCAAATGAATGGCAACCTTTTGTAGGTCTATGAACTTAATTTAAACTTTAGGTTTACACGGTGCTTTCTTTCCGAAGTACCTGCACTCGTGAATATGTCTATATGTGTCAGTCGGTCAAATCCACACGCTTCGCACCGGCGAAGTACCGCTTTTAAATTTTTATTAAGATGAAAATAAAACGTTTTTAAATTGAGGGAAAATATACTAATAACAGTTTGTTAAGGATCTGTTTTTTTGTGAAGCTGCCTTTACTCGAGTGATCACTTCAACCTGACTTGGTGGCCAAGTATAAGCGTTACCTGGTAGGTAACCACCCATACAATCAGATTGTGAATCAGACTACGAATGCCGTGAATGTAATTACACACTCACTGCACTTGCTTACGGTAATCGAACCTCGGACGTCAGCGCTAGAGGGGCTTAGCAGCGGTGAAGTATTGCTTTTAAATTTTAATTAAGAACAAAAGAAAACCTCAGAGGTTCGATTCCCGTAAGGGAGTGAAGTGAGTGTCTGGTGACCTACCAGGTAACGCTTATGGTTGGACAGCAAGTGACGTAACATCAGCCACGGTGCCTTCAGTTGTGAGAAGCAGATCATAGAATGATTGAAAATAGTTTTGCATTTACCTTTTTAGTAAAAGGCGAGCTTTTAAGCCTGAGAAATCACCCCGTAAATGCACACGTTTAATTGCACATGTGTTAATATGTATGGTTACACAGTATTAAAAGACAGTGAAGAACGTGATTTACCTTTGTTCCCGCGTTTGATAAAAGGCGAGCTTTTAAGCCTGAGAAATCACCCCGTAAATGCACACGTTTAATTGCACGTGTTAATATGTATGCTTACACAGTATTAAAAGACACTCAAAAATTAACGTCATTTACCATCAGCCACGGTGCCTTCAGTTGTGAGAAGCAGATCATAGAATGATTGAAAATAGTTTTGCATTTACCTTTTTAGTAAAAGGCGAGCTTTTAAGCCTAAGAAAGCACCCCGTAAATGCACACGTTTAATTGCACATGTGTTAATATGTATGGTTACACAGTATTAAAAGACAGTGAACAACGTCAGTTACCTTTGTTCCCGCGTTTGATAAAAGGCGAGCTTTTAAGCCTGAGAAATCACCCCGTAAATGCACACGTTTAATTGCACATGTGTTAATATGTATGCTTACACAGTATTAAAAGACAGTCAAAAATTAACGTCATTTACCTTCGTTCCCGCGTTTGACTCGTGCTATAAATCTCTTCCTTGTTTTTAGTTCACGTGATTACGTAGGAGGCGTGATAACGCGATACGTGACTCCACCTCCTCCATTAGAGTATATGGACAAAAAATATGTTCCAGTTATGACCATTACGCGTAGAATTTCGAAATGAAACCTGCCTAACTTTTGTAAGTAAGCTGTAAGGAATGAGCCTGCCAAATTTCAGCCTTCCACCTACACGGGAAGTTCGAGAATTAGTGATGAGTCAGTCAGTCAGTCAGTCAGTCAGTCAGTCAGTCAGTGAGTCAGTGAGGGCTTTGCCTTTTATTAATATGTATAGATAAAAAAAATATTAATTGTAAAGCTAATAAGAAAGAAGAAAAGCAAAAAACAGGAGGAGGTCCACGAGGTCCAGACCTAACCCCTGTAGATGAGTTGACTATCCAGCAAAATGGCCATCGCCCTGTTTCTGAGGGCAATCCAGGGTGAAGCTCCTCCTCAGAACCAGTGGCAGGATGCAGTGGTCACTTCATTTCAGGTAAAGGATGGTCATTGCATATATTTGTCCTCAATGTGTTCGATAGGTATGTTCCATATAGCCCTCTTTTTTTGTTGGGTCAGTTGCAGGGAATATCATATCCCTAGAACCTGCGTCTGACCAACGAGATATTGACGAAGGTCACATATTTGACGAAGACATTGTGTCTGATTATTCATCAGGAGGAGAGGTACATTTTCCAAATAATGTTTGGGGCACATGGGACTGATCAGAGTGGAGTTTGATCAATCACATTTGGAAATCCTGGTAATGAGAATGTTAGGCTGATTGTGAGATTCTTCATGGAACTGTGAGTGTTTTCGCCTGTGTATTACCTACCTGCAATGGCATGAAACACCTCTTTTATTGTCTGCACACACAGGTGTCCAGGAAACACTATAAAAACCTGAAGGAAGTATTTCAGAGCCAAACAGACTTTACGAATTGCCTGGCAAACTGCACTTTTAGATAGATTTTCCGCATCGCCTACAGTATATAAAAAAAGTGCTGCTTGCAAAAAAACTCATAGCAATGCACGCTGTCTGTGTGGTTATGAGAGCCCGACTTCCCTTAGTTTGACTTTGAATATATGGTGGTAATAAATTTTTCAGGTACAATATTCCCCCTCGGCTAAAGCGGTATCTTTCGAAAAGAATTTCCTCCAGGAGCAATAAAGGATCTTGCAGATCACGCAAAACCCTCTGTATATGAAATTCTCTTCTTATAATTTGTGCCCCAATATCAATTGGTTGCTCATTCATGAACGGTGAAGCCATGACTGAATGAATTCCACGCACGGACACTGATTAAGTGTATGAGCTAATCCTTGTTTACATAGAACATTTGGATGTGCTGCTATGACAACACATCCAGCAAGAGTTTCGGAAAACCGATAGATCAAGGATCATGCCAAGTCGTCAACAATTACATCCAGCTAAACGAGTAATCCATGTACGGAAAACACCCCCCTGCACTCTAAATTAATACGAACAGCCAGTTTCCTAAAATGTTTAGATTTAGCCTTAGAGCAGACCATTTTTAGGTGTATACACCTTAACATTTTAATCCCTGAAGCCTACAAAAAAACTCATAATCCTGGCCCACCTTAAATCCCTTTGCACCTATCCATCTGCATTTTTTGTTTTGTAAATGCGTCAGTCAGCACAAGCAGAAAGCAGACTGCCGTCCCACCGAACCCCGCACGGAGCTTAACACGGGCAAAACGTTCTGCCATGTGAAGTGCATGGAGTTGTGTAGGGTAAATAATACAGTATATTGTTATTTGGAATATATGCATTTCATGTGTGTTTTGTGTCTACAAAGATCTGGGTAAGTGAAGGATGAAAGGAAGTGCGAGAAATGCAAGAAATACTGAACACATACCTAAAGCAGAAACTTTTTCCATGCTATACCAATAATGACGAGAAGTGTATAATGTGTGAAGACTTTAGTCCAAATATCAAATACAGTAATCCCTCCTCCATCGCGGGGGTTGCGTACCAGAGCCACCCGCGAAATAGGAAAATCCGCGAAGTAGAAACCATATGTTTATATGGTTATTTTTATATTGTTATGCTTGGGTCACAGATTTGCGCAGAAACACAGGAGGTTGTAGAGAGACAGGAACGTTATTCAAACACTGCAAACAAACATTTGTCTCTTTTTCAAAAGTTTAAACTGTGCTCCTTGACAAGACAGAGATGACAGTTCTGTCTCACAATTAAAAGAATGCAAACATATCTTCCTTTTCAAAGGAGTGCAAAGCAAGCAGTCAAAAAAAAAAATCAATAGGGCTTTTTGGCTTTTAAGTATGCGAAGCACCGCCGGTACAAAGCTGTTGAAGGCGGCAGCTCACACCCCCTCTGTCAGGAGCAGGAAGAGAGAGAGAGAGCCACAGAAAATCAATACGTGCCCTTTGAGCTTTTAAGTATGCGAAGCTCCGTGCAGCCTGTCCTTCAGGAAGCAGCTGCACACAGCCCCCCTGCTCACACCCCCCTACGTCAGCGCAAGAGAGAGAGAGAGAGAGAGAGGAAGAGAGAAAGTAAGCTGGATAGCTTCTCAGCCATCTGCCAATGAAATCAACTGGGCAAACCAACTGAGGAAGCATGTACCAGAAATTAAAAGACCTATTGTCCGCAGAAACCCGCGAAGCAGCGAAAAATCCGCGATATATATTTAAATATGCTTACATATAAAATCCGCGATGGAGTGAAGCCGCGAAAGGCGAAGCGCGATATAGCGAGGGATCACTGTAAACACATGCGCTATTATTCAAAAATACAACCAAAGGAAAAAAAATCATTCAATTTACATGTTGCTGTCAATGAGTTAAAAACTCAAGCTCAAATGGAATGGGAGGGGGATGGCTCCTTTAATGCTGAAATTACAAATTCTCATCTAATACACCAACTTTAAGAATTAAGTCTAAGTATTTTTTTTCTTATATGTCTACTTATGTATTTTTATAGCACACTATAACCTTTCAACAAAGGCATCCCATCTTTTAAAAACTCTAGCCCTTTCTGGCATGTAGACCCTCCAACCTGCAGGGGAAAAACCGGGGGGTTGGTGGCAGAATTGGCACTCCAGCCACCATAAAAAACTTCAAACTGTTCCAGTCCATCTGAACTAATGTGGTGCTGAGGTGTCACCCATTGCATGGCTGCACTCGGATCCTAATCTGGGATCCTGAGTTGGTTTGTCATGTGGTGGGTGCAGCAATGTGCTATATCAGTGCGTGCTCCTAACCTCTCTCTCTCACTTATACAATTCAAAGATACCACCAGAATGGCTAAAGAAGAATATGCACATGCAGTTACAATTTTCAGCATGAGTTTGTAATTGGCAGATGTTCTGACTTATTCATTTGGACACTGGTGCATACTGTATTAAAATTTTAGGACACACAGGATTGATTAACTACACAATATATAAGCCAAGCAGAAAAAAGCAGAGCAAAGAAAAAAGGCAAAGAAGCCAGAAGGTCTAAACAAACTAAGGCCTGAAAAAGTCTCAACCAGATATTCCTTAGAATTCAAAGGAAAAAAATAACCTTCTTGCATTACTCATTTATTTATTTAGTACTGCATACTATTCTATTTAACATAGTACATTGTTAATCACTTAGTAATTTTCTTTCTTTTCTTCCTTGTGTTGTGTTACTCTCATTTCTTTGTGCTGAGGTTTCCCAATTATGCACTTGGCTGCCACTTGAGCCTCAATTTAAGGGTTCTGCTCTTATGATATGGAGTATCCATTCATCCATTATCCAACCCGCTATATCCTAACTACAGGGTCACGGGGGTCTGCTGGAGCCAATCCCAGCCAACATAGGGCGCAAGGCAGAAAACAAACCCCGGGCAGGGCGCCAGCCCACCGCAGATATGGAATATCTCCAAAGCAAAATAAGGTGAAACCCCCAAAAGAAGCTGGACTAGCAAGGCATGATCTTTACATTCTTGCTCAAAAGAACCATAGATCAGCCAGGTACCAAAAACTACCTACTGGCTTCAGCCACAGCAGACCCAAAAATAGGAAGATAGCAACGTAAATATAACTATCTCAAAATAAAGCAAAATCTCCCCACAAGGAGGAGCCATCACTATCAACCTATTGCTTGTGCACAAAGAAGGGGAACAAAGAATCCTTATAAATCCAGGATTTCCTACAATATATCAAGCATACAAAGAAAAGCTCAAATGAGCTAAAAAGGCAATCCATAGTGAGCAAAGTCTAAATCACAGTCCAGTAACGAGATTCCTTAATATGAAGCAAAAATAATCAAAAAAACAGAAAATCCAAGACCAGAGGCAACAGTACTTATAGTAACTTCAGCAAACGTTAAGAGTGAATTTAAATGAACTCCAAGGGACTACATTTGCTGTAAGCTGTTATAGAACTGTGGTCAGTCCCTCAATGGAGATGGACAGGTGGCTCCAACAGTTGATGAGACCCCCACAAAATACAAGAAACATAAGAAAGAAGCAAAACACACATGCTGTAGACAATAAACAGTAACAAAATAGAATCTCAATTACAAATAACACATAATTAAACAAATAATAGAACATAAAAATATTATAAAAAATGGAAAACTTGGCTTTTTGTCTCATCACGGTTAATTTTTTTAACTGAGCTCTTGTATTACTTGGCCTTTTTGTCATTACTGCATTTTCAAATTTCACCATTTGCCTAATTATAATTATATTTTGAAATGTTGCCCTTTTTTCTTAATTAATTCTTGTATTTTTCAATTTTGGGCTATACAGTACGTAGTGTCTGGCCACTTTTTCCAAATCTTGACTTTTGGGTTTTGCTTCATTTTTATTTAAATTGGCATTAAGCTCAAAACACACTCACCATCGTCATTAAGTCAGTCTGTCTGTTCTAATCCTGCCACTTCACAAGGTCAGAAAATGGTGCAAACCTGAACGAAAAACAACATTTAGACACAGTAGGTCTTATCACCTCAGGCATCCTGGCTCAAGTCAGGCTTATCTTCTGCATAGGCACAAAAACAGGACAAAGGCTTTAACAAGCAAAATCTCCACAAAAGGTGGGAGAGGAAAAACTGTGGAAAACCTCTAGCCCAAAAACAAAATGGAGTTCTGGCTTTTTGTCCTTAAGTTTCAATAGTAGGAAGCCCAGCCTGATGTGGCTCCACTTAAAGGGTACAGGGCAGAAAACAAAAACAACTAATGCATATAATAGTAATATAATTAATAAGTATTCAACAGGTTAAACCTAGAAAGTGAAAATAAAATCATAACCAATAATACAAAATAATAAAAAACAGAAAATGACTAAACAGAAAGAAAACACATTTCATCTAGGGAAAACACCCTTTGAATTGTGGCACTGTTTGTCTGTTCATCCACCTTAAATGGCCTGGCTCCTAAAATAGTAATTTTTTTGGAATTTGGTACATTTATCCTTCAAGGACATTGAATTTGAATTTCAAGCAATTAAGATAGCTCTAAAAGAAGGAGCTGTATATATATATATATTTTTTAAACTTGAAAAACTCCCACCAAAAACATGGGTGGCTGTAATAGGTTGCCAATGATTATCAAATAGGGATAAGTTCTACCTGATGATCATTTATATTAACTGACAAATGATGAAGCCATCATGAAAGGAGATGTTCTGAAATAAATAGCCCTGACATTAAAAGACCCATCTAGAAAAGTGATGTTTGGAAAAGTCTCATTGTTAAATAAAAACAGTCTCAAAGTAAGACCATTTTGAAACTAAACCTGCAATAATTAAATGTAAAGGAATTATATTATTGAACCAAAATAAAATGAGGAAATTGTTTTTCTTAATAATTTGGTGTCTTTTATTTAACTATGTATTTTCTCACAAAGTAATGGCTCATTTATATATATATATATATATATATATATATATATATATATATATTGGATTTTAAAAAACGGAATATTATGTATTCTAGTAATAAGTCAATAAGGAAAAAAATGACAATTAACAAGTAACGATCAGTTAACAATTCAGTGAATTAAGTCCCCTAAAGCACCTTGATGTCACATCATGGGGGTATTTTTCGTACGTCGCTTAAACCATCCGAGATCAGGTGCCTCATCTTGAATGAGTTAATGCCAGTGAAACTCATCCAGATAAGTCGGTTTTTCAAACACAGCTGTGTATTAGATTAGTGTAGCTGGATCTAATCATACGAGATGAATGCGCGCGCCCGCGCTGAGTGAAAAGCCCATATATATTGAGTCTAGAAAACATGATCAGCAAGTCTTTGATAGGCTGTAACAAAATGACGAAAGAACGGGCGCATTTTTTTTTTCACACACGCGGCGCAAGACCTTTTATTCGAAGGACACAAAGAATTTCAAGATTTAATATACACAAGCGGTAACACTGCAAAAGCAGCCCAGACCAGAAAAGACGGCTGGCAAAAAGTGGCCGAAAAAATTAAACGCTAAGTAGTGTACATTGTACTTAGTGAATGCAGCGTTTCATTTCCTATGTGTCAGATTAATTATTATTTAATATGTCATAATTCCAGATCAAACGTGAGCACAAGGAGAACATGGGAACAGGTTAAAGTGAAGTACAAGAATATACTTCAAACTGGTAAATATTGGTATATGACTATTTAAAGAATTGTTGACATAAAGAATCATATATAATATAAAAAACATTAATTTTAAAGCTAATAAGCAAAAAACAGGTGGAGGTCCACGCGGTCCAGACCTAACCCCTGCAGAAGAGTTGGCTCTCCAGCAAAATGCCCATCGCCCTGTTTCTGAGGGCATCAGGGGGAAGTTCCTCCTCAGAACCAGTGGCAGAATGCAGTGGTCACTTCATTTCAGGTAAAGGATGGTCATTGCATATTTGTCCTCCATGTGTGCTATAGGTATGTTCCATATAGCCCTCTTTTTTGTTGGGTCAGTTGCAGGGAATGTCATATCCCTTGAACCTGTGTCTGACCAACGAGATATTAACGAAGGTCAAATATTTGATGAAGACACTGTGTCTGATTATTCATCAGGAGGAGAGGTACACTTTCCAAATAATGTTTGATCAAACTCCACTCTGATCAGTTCCATGTGCCCCAATCACATTTGGAAATCCTGGTAATGAGAATGTTAGGCTGATTGTGGGATTCTTTATGGAGCTGTGGGTGTTTTAGCCTGTGTATTACCTACCTGCAATGGCATGAAACGCCTCTTTTATTGTCTGCACACGCAGGTGTCCAGGAAACACAATGAAAACCTGAAGGAAATGTTTCAGAGCCAAACAGACTTTACGAATTGCCTGGCAAACTGCACTTTTCGATAGATGTTCCGCATCGCCTGCAGTATATAAGAAAAGTGCCGCTTGCAAGAAACCTCAAAGCAATGCCTAACTGTCTGTGTGGTTGTGAGAGCCCGACTTCGCCGAGTTTGACTTCGAATATACTGAGCTAATAAATCTTTGAGGTACAATATTCCCCCTCGGCTAAAGCGGTATCTTTCGTACAGAATTTCCTCTGGGGGCAATAAAGGATCTTGCCGATCGCGCAAAACCCTCTTTATATGAAATTCTCTTCGTATAATTTGCGCACCAATATCAACCGGTCGCTCATTCATGAACGGCGAAGCCCTGACTGGATGACTTCCACACTGTCACTGATCACGTGTGTAAACTAATCTTTGTTTACGCAGAACAAACCTGCTCCGAGCAGGTTTGCGGATTTGGATGTGTTGCTATGACAACGCTTCCAGCAAGAGTTTTAAAAAACCGACAGATCCAGGATCAGGCCAAATCGTCAACAATTACATCCGGCTAAGCGAGTAATCCACGTACGAAAAATACCCCCCATGTCTATAATCAATTTATTTATACTCGGTTGTTTTAGATAATATAAGCTAAATTATTACCAAATTTCTATTGAGGTTCTTGCAGTCCTTTAGCTCCTGTAACATATCATTACAAACCCGTATGTTTCCTCTGCAACTTGGGCTAAGAGAAAACAAATTCTTCTTTCTTCAAGGCTATGGGAAATTTTTGCTTAAGTTTACCTGTAAGTAAATGGAAATATGTTTATTGTTATGCTTTCGAATCAATATTACTGGAGTTATTACAATGGAAAACAAGATAGTTGTGATGGAAAAATGGACTCAGGAGATGCCTGAATTGTGGATAACCTAGAGGAGGATGACAGAAAAGACATACAGTACAGTACTTGGACTTGAAATATTTTTGATGCATAACAGAAAAGAATATAAATAGGTTATATGATGATGTTGATACAGATACAGTAAAACCTTTTAGTGTGGTGATTCACATACAAATTACTGTGTTACATGATGGGGCCGTCAAAATATCTAAAAGGTGGTGCTCACATTGCACCATGTGTTAGTGATATGACTGCTTCATTTTATCTCTTTATTGTTTGTATTTAGAATCCACTTGTTATGGATTTATACTACTGTCTTGCTGTGGTTATTTATTAATAGTTCTGACACTCATTCTGACTGTATTTATAAGCTTAAATAAATTTCTATACAAACATACATTATAAAATGTTATATAACGCACTGTTTTTTGAATACTTGGCATCTTATTAAAGTGAAAAAAAAAACAGTCTCGTCTCCCTTTTCTCCCACAACCTGAACAAACTGCCCATTGAGGGCAACAGAGCCAAAGAAGCCCCACCCCATCTGGCCCAGCTGTTATAAAGGACATTCCAAGGAAGCGGCATCTCAAAATGAACCTCACTAGCCACAAGGAAATTCATACAGATGCTTCAAGCATTTTTAAGTTGCCGACCTTTGCACTGCCAGTGAGCACTTATTTTAGTTAAAAGATTTACTGTATTTTTGGGGCATCGAATTAAACAGGGTTTTGCCCAGTTGGCACCCCAACAATTTTGGGTTTCACCTCATTACATTATACAGTGCTCTTGCTTAAAATATTTTTGTTGTAATTTGAAATTTTTCAGTTAATCTACATGAATTTAACTAGTTCATTACTTTTCAACAAAAAGTTTTGCAACTGAGTGATGTGATGTTATAGTGGAATAAGCATAGACACCAAAATTACAAAGTAAAATCATTATGTAATTGAGCTCTAAGCCTCTTAAACAAAATGGTATCATCAAATCTTGACGTTATTCCCTTCTGTGGTTGTTATTCTGTTTAGAATAGACAGTTTTTCTTGAGGGGTGTGGATAAACTACAGTAGCAGGACCACCATTCCAACTGTGGTGGCACTTTTATTTAAAGTATTTACTGCACTGTTGTGAGGTTTTTTTACATTTCTAAAAAGTCGAAATTTTCTTGTGAGATTATAGATAAAATTAGTATATTACTAATAGAGTACTGTTATTATGGTTTAACCAAGGGTTTCTCCCTGGCTTTAGTTTCTTTTTATTTTTTAATGTTCAAAATTTTTATGAAATCCTTTGCATTTTGTTATTGAACTTATTTTGATTTTCTTTCTTGTTGATTTGTATAATTCTTTAATATCAACTTGTTCATTAAATGTTTTATATTTATTGTTAATTCCACTAGTTATGGCCCATTTTTTCTTGGGTGCTGAGCCTAAAGAGGTGAGTCTCCTGACTGCTACAGTACCTTACCAATATGAGGCTCCATGACGTGCAATGTCCTTTGTGACATCATCCACGTGACGGTTTATGAGCTGCTGCCACATGTTAACTGGTATCCCGGATATCTAGAGAAAAACCCTCTTGTGTATGTCTTGTGGTGTTCTTTCCCTGTTTTTTTTCTTTACCTAGTTTTTCTTTTTCTGTTTGACATAGGTTTTGTTATGATTAAGAATTGATATATTTGGTAACTTTGATTTATCAGCTTTTTGATCTTGCCAATATTGTTTAATAAAGTTTCTAACTCCTGGGGCCTCATGCATAACGCAGTGCGTAGAATTGACACTAAAACATGGTGTACGAACAAAAGCAGAAATGTGCGTATGCACAAAAAAATTCAGATGCATAAATCTGTGTGTTCACCAACTTCCACATTCTTCAGCTACATAAATTCCGGTCAGCATGAAAAGCAACGCATGTGCACGTGCCTGCTGCCACTCCCCAATTCCTCCCAGAATTACGCCTCTTTGAATATGCAAATCAATATAAATAGCCCTTAAGCTCAGCGTTCTTTGAAAAGACAATGGCAAAAGCACGGGGAAAACAGAAGAATTTCAGTGAACAGCAATTGGAGGCAAGGAAAAATGTACTATTTGTTGGTTTAAACAGTGGTATAAACAACAAAAGAAAGTTGATTGAGTGACATAGAGTGTCGGAGAAACTCGAAAGTTCAAGTTCGCAAAGTCTCACAGTGCCCGAAATTTAAAAAGTTCTCAGATATCAAAGTGGCCGTGAAAAGGCAAGTTGTAGCCCACTGTCTGAGTGTCATATAAAAGCTTATTAGGGTACAGAGAAAAGAAAAAAATAAGGAGACAGTGAGAAAAAAAGCTCGAAATGTCAACTTTAATCTCAAAATTTCCACGTTAATCACATAGTTTATTTTGTCATTAAAGTAGAACATTATAAACCTTATCTTTAAATCACTTAATTTACTAGTTTCTCAAATACCATCGTAACTAAAGTAGCATGTTAAATGCTTTGTTTTGTATGTGTTCTTCTATGTGCTCTGTGTGTGAATCACTGTGCTTCTTAAACGGGCTTTCTCTTCCTCAGACAGGACACAGAATCCATTACATTTGTGATATTACAGCTCTCTGAATAATTAAAATACTGAGATGTATACTTTATATCATTTTCATGATTAAAGGCATTAAAGCATGTTATTAAACATGGGAACACGGTGGCGCAGTGATAGTGACGAGCTGGCGCCCCGTCCAAAGATTGTCCCTGCCTCCCGCAAGATGCTTGTTGCTCCCGTGCGTGACCTTCGATGAAATCATTTATTGCAGCAGTACTGTCTCTTTCAAACGTACTAACCCCCAATTCCTGTCATTCCTTTTCTTTCTCCAAGTAACCAAACACTACACAATCAGCTCTGTAATAAATGTTAAGCCATCTGTAAGCTCAGAATGCCGATTCTTCAAAACTTTTAAGGAACATTGAAATATCTTCGTAGTACATGTTTAATTATTCTATCCATCCAGTGTCACGCTAGCCCCAGCAAGAATATAGAGCGAGGAAGGAACAATCCCTAAACAGGGCGCCAGCTCCTTGCTAGTACTGCAACACTGTGTTCTCACGTGTTTAATTATTAACAATATAGATTATTTAAATGATGTTAACATTTTATCTGTATAACGTAATAAACATCTGTTGCTGCATTTCATCTTAAAAATGATATTATCATCATATGTAAATATGTGCTTTATAAAGTGGCTCAGGTTGTGCAATATTTTAACTGTATCGGAATGAGGTAATTGTACTTGTAAGCACAAACAGTTCTACAAGGAGCACTTGATGGACTGATTGAGTGCGTTTATAGTTCTTGGGATAAAACTGTTTCTGAACCACGAGGTCAGTACAGGAAAGGCTCCAATGCATTTGCTGTATGGGAGCAGTTCAAATAATGCGTGACTGAGGCAGCGTGTGCTAGATGCTGTATTCTGATAATTCTCTTTGCGATCAGCTGCTGTAGAGCTGTGATTCTACACTGAGATACAGTGATATAAACACAACGTGTGGTGCAGTGAGAGTAATATGGAAAAAGATAATCCACTGTGGCAATCCCTAATGGGAGCAGCTGAAAGAAGAAGAACGTGCAGTGAGAGTAACAACGCTAAAACAGCTATGGTATTTGGAATAGTTTGGCCATTCCGTGGCCCATTATGTTGTTACAGTTTAATTACAATCAGATGCCTTAAACTAATAAACAATATACGGTTAATTTCAGTGTATATAATAAAGCCATGACAGGGATGTGGATCTAAAAAAGAGAGAGAAACCACACAGGAACAGTAGCACTGCTTTGATGCTGGGCATCGCCTGTATAACAATATACAATATAACACTATATTTTGGGGGGGGGGGGGGGATGTGATAGTAGGTTGCTTGCTGCTTGTGCTTATTGACACAATTACAAGACAAAAGATGCTGACGGAGAGGTGCGAACAGATGTAAGGTGGGCCGGGTTTTTGAGTTTTTTCGTAGGCTTTGGTAATTCTACTGTTAAGTGGATTGGCTTAGCCACTCTAATATATCTAAAAGATTGTATTACTAATTTGTACTTTCACTCACATGCCTTTCACCCTTTCTCTCTTCAGTAAACACCTTCATTTTCCTTAACTCACTTCCTAGCTCTGGACACAATAATGCACTGGCAGGCAGTGGCCTTTTAAATTCCAAATTGGCATTACTCCAAGCAGTCCCTAGCACTACATCTTGGGTTAGGTGTGGTCTTACAATGCACTGCAACTTCCAAGCTACAGGGTCCTCTGCCCATTTAACTGTGATCTGTTTCTAAAAGTCCAGGTTATAGAAGTACAGCATATGTTATTCATCACTATGAATTTAATAAGATACATTATGAGTTATTAAAATCTGAACTTTAGTTAGTTACAATATAGCAAGCAAATGTGTACAGAAATAGCCTAAACAAAGAGACAAAATAGGCAATCATGTGGTGTAAAGACTGTTTCCTGGGCTAAAAGATTTCAAAGGTGAAATTGTTCAAAATCTATTTCATTCACTTGCAATTACACCTTCTTTTTTGTATACTTAAATAATTTCAAGATTTCTCATGAGTACTACTGTGAAACATACAAATTCTTAATATTTTATGGATAAATTACAAATATGGTTATAACATATTTTCTGGAAAAGATTTAAAATATAGGAGAATTTTTTTTTATATGTCACACTCTGTTACACTGTCTGCTGAACCTTTTGCTTGTGATGTTTCTTTTTGGAGTTATGTCATTGAGGTCTCTAAATTGGAACCTCAAACCTCATTGTTCTGGGGTCAATGTATTCTCCTTGTTCCTAAAATCATATTTCTATCTCTGTTTGAGGCAGTCTGACCTCTCCTTCCAAATATTATTAGCATGTCTTTTGTTTCTGTTAAGCCCCTACTTAACTTTAGTCTGTGCCTATAAGACCAGAATTGGAAAAATTCAGATCTTGTTTCTGAATAGTTATCTAATTATTGACCTTTTTTAAAAAATTGTATTGATTCTATTGTAATCATTCCATACAAATAGAATTTTTACAAAAAAATAGGATTGAAAACAAATCAACCCCCACCCCTGAGAAAGAGAGCATGGCCAACGGAATAAAACTTAAAAACAGTAAAAATAAATAAATTGATGAGTTTAACAGGCGGATACAGATAAATAGAGAAGAAAAAGAAATGGGGAGAGAATCTACTTCCTCAGTGCTTTAAGAGGTTATTCTAAAATATTATTGATTAGATCCTGCCAGGTTTTGAAAAAGTTCTGCACAGATCCTCTAAGTGAGAATTAGATTTTTTCCAATTTCAAATAATATAAAACATCAGCTACCCACTGACTTAAAGAGGAGAGTTAGGATTCTTCCAGTTTAGTAAAATAAGTCTGCGTGCCAATAGTGTAGTGAAGGCAATCAGTTTGTTTTTCCTTCTCCACTTTAAGCCCATCTGGAAGAACACCAAACACAGCTGTTAGTGGATTAGGAGGGATTGTGACACCAAGGCTGTCTGAAAGGCACTTAAACTTTTTTGTCTAGAATGATGTTAATTTGGTGCAGTCCCAAAACATGTTGGGTCTTGCCCTGGTAACATTTTGGACATTTTTAAGTGAGACAGATGTTCTCGATATATAATTTTGAATTGAATAATTGTATGCTTTGTGCATATGGAGCTCGAATGAATTCTCTGCATTGCTACGTTCCACTCTTTTTCTGATATGCTGAGTGAGAGATCCTTTTCCCATTGTCCTCTTGGATCTTTGAAAGGAAGGGACTGTAAATTTTTTTTATATATTGCAGAAATGCTATCAGAGTCCTCGAGACTGAGCAATATTTTTTCCAGCATAGAGGAAGGTTTGCTGCCCAGTAGTAAAACTGAAAGTTCAGTAGAGCCATGCCACCTTCTACCTTAGGTCTTTGTAGGGTCGCTCTTTGGATACGTGGATGTTTTAGGTTCCAAATTACTGAGGTTATGATTGAATCTAATTGCTTAAAGAATGGTTTATTGATGTATATTGGAATGATTTGAAATAAAAAGAGAAGCTTAGGAAGGATATTCATCTTAACAACGTTAATTCTTCCAGCTAGAGTGAGATGAAGGGTTGACCATCTATGTAAGTCTTGCTTAATGTTTTGCATACAGATGGCAAAATTTTGTTGATAAAGAGCTTTATGTTTACTTGTGATATTTACCCCTAGGTATTTAAACTGATCTGCAATAATAAAAGGGAAGGTGCACAATCTAATATTGTATGCTTGAGAATTCACTGGAAAGAGTACACTTTTATTCAAATTAATTCTGAGACCAGAGATCTTTTGAAATTCTGTAAGTGCTGTTAAGACTGCAGGCACAGTATTTTGTGGAACTGATATATACAGTACCATATTATCTGCAAGGAGAAATTTTCTGTTCCAGTCTTTCTCTGATAATCCCTTTTATCTGATAAGCATTTCGACAATGAACTGCCAGTGGTTCAATGGCGATTGCAAATAGCAGTGGTGAAAAGGGGCATCCTTGTCTGGTACCACATTCTAGTTTAAAGTAGTCTGAGCAAATGTTGTTAATACAAACTGAAGCTTCTGGATTGGTTTACAGTAGTTTGATCCATGCACAAATATTCGGGCCAAACCCAAATTTCACTAATGTAGTGAAAACGTAGTTCCATTTGATCATATCAAATGCTTTTTCTGCATCCAATGATAAAAATTTCTCCGGGGTGTTTGACTTTGCAGGTGAATATATTACATTAAATAGGCATCAGAGATTGGAAGCTAAGTGTCGGCCTTTAATAAATCCAGTTTGATTTTGTGATATTACTGAAGGCAGCACTTTCTCCATCCTTCTAGCTAGGACTTTGGAGAGTATCTTAACATCATTATTCAGTATAATTTTATGAGTGTTCACATTGGGAATAGATGCAAATACATTTTGCATGAATTCCCTTTCATCGATATTGGGTGCATAAACATCAAAATCACTTTACAGTTAAATAAGTTGCCCATGACAATCACATGCAGTATCTCCCTTCAGGATCAGATACTACATCTGATGCTACAAATGAGACTGTTCTATGTATAAGAATTCCCACACCTCTAGTTTTCTTTGTAAAGCTGGAATGGAACATTTGGCCAGTCCAGTCTTTTTGCAGCCGCAACTGATCTTTTTTTAATAAGTGTGTCTCCTGTAAAAATACTATTTTAGCGTTTAGACCTGTTAGGTGAGAGAATACTTTCTTTCTCTTTAATTCGTGATTCAGGTCTTTAACATTCTAGCTCACAAAGTTAACTGTCCCATCATGGAGACATTGATTCTGAATTTTTGATGTTTATTTGTAGTCCTAACTGGAAGTGAGACAGCTTTAACCTTAATTTCCAATTTTCACACGAGTTATTGCCATGTAGCCTATTGTTATGTTGGAAGTTATAATTATAAGGATTAAAAGGATAGATATAGCTTGCCCTCTTTCTTTCCCCCCCCTTATCCCCCCACCCCCCTATTTTGCCTCGCCACTTGAGGCTGGACCCCACTTCATAAAGTCCCAGCCCTCTGACATACCTAGAGACAGAGCACATCCAAAACAAAACAAGCTCCCCAGCAGCGGCATTTGAGGATTAAAAAGCAGAGATATCTACTGCTGATAAAGTCTAAATACTATAAGCATAAAATATAATCTTCAACAGTCTTGAAATATTAAGACAGTAAACCCAGGGAATGGCGTTAAAAAGTGGCCCTGGATAAGCATAGTAAACCCTAATGCAATAATAACAGTAAACCACGGGGTGTGATGTTAAACAATTTCCTTTAGAATAGTTAAAAAAAAGAAAAAAAGCAGGAACTACTTTAATTTCTTCCACACATACACATGTAATTGTAATTAAAACATAAACAAATTATTGACCTTTTTCTAACCCTCATATTCTCTCTAAAGTGCTTTAGAAGGTTGTTGCCTTGCAGTAACTATTTTATTTAGGTTCAAGCCAGTTTAGTGAAGCCTCTCAGTCTGGCATTTGAGCCTTCCATGGTACAGAGACTGCTTTGGTCAGGATTGTTAATTATCTTTGTATCATAGCAGGTACCTGTACAGAGCTTTGTAGTCTTCTTTTTCTTTGATTGACCTGATTGATACTTTTGATACTGTTGTAGGTGACCATGTTATTGCATAATTTTGATAGTTTAGCAGAGTTATTCACTAGTTTTTCCGGTCAAAAAGAATATGATGCAATTGGGAGATATATTGAAAAAAACTTTGTCTCAATTAATTTGGTGATCCCCAGGGATTTGTACTTGATTCAGTTTTATTTTAGATTTATTTTTTTGTTCCTGGGTAAAACTGTGCATTGGCAAGACATGTCTTTTCATTGTTATAAGGATCTATCAGATGTATGTCCAGACCTTTCCTATTGATCAGGATGCATTAACCCAAGACACACAATGCTTGCATGAGGTCCAGTGCTAGATAAGTGATAACTGTCTTCAATTTAATAGCAGCAAATGTGAGATCTTGTAGTGGGCACTTGTAATTCAGATAAAAAAAGAATAGTATGTATTTATTCTTCAGTTTAATAGTGGTAAACGTAAGATTTTCTAGTGGGCTCTCCTAAATCAGTTAAAAAAAGCATAGATTTATTTATGGACATTTGATCCTTCTGTATTCATTGGGGTCAAAATTATCCCCATATTTACTTTCTGAATCATGTTGCGTTTATTTATAAAATATAATTTTATCATCTCATCTTAGCAAAACTTAAAATGCTTCTAATTAAACATAATATAGTGAAAGTGAAGCGTGAATTTATAGTATATCATCTCATCTTGACAACTGAAATTCTGTATTTGCTGGTCTTTGTCTGAAATCCATCCAGATGCTATACAGTATGTTCAAAATAGCGTTGCACATGTCGTAATGAATAAATAGGAATAGTCTCAAATTGCCCCAGTTTTATCTTCTCTGTACTGGTTAACTATTAAGTAAAGTTTCAAATTGAAGATTCAAGCCCTTGTCTATAAATGTATTAATACCCCCTGTTTATCTTCAAGAATTACTTACTGCACAATATGCCTCAGATTGAGTTTTTCTAAACTTTTGGTTGGCCTATGAACAAAATTGTGCAAGACAGATGGTCATACTTTCTTTAATACTGGAGCTTAACATTAGAACAACTCCCCCAATCTTATGGTGTTTGAAAATTTGTTCTCCAGTGTTCTCACATAATTACAGATTTCAGTGTTATGTTCATTAATAGTTCAGTGTGAAAGAGTGTATATGGGTATTGACTGGCTTTCCATCTTTAAGTTATTGCATTGTATACAATGTTGCTGGAATATAATGGATGGTTGTCTAGATGGCTTTCTACTTTAGTGTAGACCAGAGCATGGTGGGTGGTACTCACTAGCCAGATAGTTGGAGCAGATGTGTAAAACCAGACATGGTAGTTGTATTTAATATATGTTAACTAATGTTGTCTTATTTTATTTATTTTCATAATAACCGTGTCATTGACAGAGTTGTAAAAAGGTACTCAGAAATGGTATGTAAGTAAAAGTACTTCTTCAAATTTTTACTTTGTCTGAGATAAGAAATATTTCAGTTAAAAAAATACTTGAGTAAAAGTATCTGCTTTCAAAAGTACTCAAATCCAAACGTAAAAATATATTTAAGGTACAAGGCTTTGTCCAAAGGATAAGATGCAATCATTTTCTTTTTAAACAAACTTACACAATATTTTTGCTACAGACACGCACTACAGAATAATGTATCATGTAAATGCAATAATGCCTTTGATTAGTACTTAACCACAGCCAGTTTCGCAGTGATGGCCTGATGTGATACTGGGGAGTATGGAAGTAAATATGGATTTTAGAAGGTAAATTATTGCATTAAATAGTAATATATAACAATTTCAGAATTGTGGCGTATTTTTAACAGGAATTCTATTATGAAAGCTGTGTTTTACTTTGCTCAATTTGGTACCAAATTTTATTTTGAAATTACCAGCTTGAATACTCATGTAAACTATACAATTAACAACAATTAAACACATATTATTAACTCTCCAGCATAACCTGATGTATACCAGTTAGTTGTTTCACAATATATATTCCCATTTTTAAAATTAATATTTTCATATTTTAATACACTCCAACAGACAATTTAAAATATGGAAAGGTGACATTTTCTTACACATATAAGCAGTAAACCAAGCTGCATTAATATTACACTACAATGATTCAACTTCAATACAACAAAATAAAATGACAACTAAAACCTGAGAGTCAATGTTTTACTGAGGAATGATCTGGACATGGGTAATTTCTGTTAATTTTAAATGATTTCTCCTGAACCATGTAAAGGACTAATAAATTCGACAGTTCAGAGAAAATATAAGTCACAAACTTTGCAATTCATTGGAAAATAGAATAACAGTGTAATAATTACTCCATAATCTACCAAGACAAAAAATATCACCGCACAAAGTTCAACATTGTACAAAAATCTAGATTATTCCCTCAATAAGTCGCCTGTATGTTCCTTAGTCATTCTGGTTCTAATGTAGATTGCGATCAGCAGGGTAGTGTTCTGTTTACTTTCCCTGGGCTCAAATACCATAAAGAAGCAACAAAAGTACTTCTCCCTACATGAATGAAAGCTCACACCCCTTTTATTGGCTCTCACATAACAAAGGTCTACAAGAACTATTGTGGCGGTCGGCTGGGGGCTTATGCCCAGCCAGGACGCCTGGAAGGACCGGGAGAGGGATTATACCTCCCCTGGGCCATGAGAGGGCAGCCGCCCTGGTCTAAATTGGGGCCACGGGAACCGAGCATGGAAGCTCAACCCTATTGGGGCCTGTGGCCACCACAATGGGGCAGACGGAGGATTGAGGAGACCTGGATGTCAGCACTTCCATCACACCCGGAAGTGTTGCCGGAAGGATTACGAGGGACACGCGGAGTGCTTCTGGGAGCTCATACGACACTTCCACCACACCAGGAAGTGCCGCAGGAAGATTGTCAGAGGGCACCTGGAGCACGTCTGGGTGGACATAAAAGAGGCCGCCTTCCTCCAGTCATTAGCCAGAGTTGGGAGGAAGAGGACAAAGCTCAGGAGAGAGGAGCAGAGGTGGTGAAAGGAAGGACTATTGAGAAGCCCGGACTTTAGAGAGGTTTTTGGTGCAAGGGGTACTGTGCTGTGTGCAGAACTGTAAATATTGTTAATACGGTGATTAAAATTGTGTGTTTGGGACTTCCTGAGTCTGTCTGTGTTGGTGTCCGGGCTGGTTTCCACAATATATACACTGACTGGCCAAAAAAAAAGTCACTACCTAGATTTAACTAAGCAAATAGGTACGAGCCTCCTATTGGATAATTACTGCATGGGCGATTATCTTTCAGCTGGCAACAAGTTATTTAACCCCAACCATGTCGAAAGACATATCTCGTGGTCGTGGAAAAGATGTTTGAGAAGGGTCAAATCATTGGCATGCATCAAGCAGAGAAAACATCTAAGGAGATTGCAGAAACCACTAAAATTGGGTTAAGAACTGTCCAACGCATTATTAAAAACTGGAAGGATAGTGGGGACCCATCGTCTTTGAGGAAGAAATGTGGCCGGAAAAAAATCCTGAATGATCGTGATCGGCGATCACTTAAACGTTTGGTGAAATCAAATCGAAGAAAAACAACAGTAGAACTCAGGTCTATGTTTAATAGTGAAAGTAAGAGCATTTCCACACGCACAATGCGAAGGGAACTCAAGGGATCGGGACTGAACAGCTGTGTAGCCATAAGAAAACCACTAATCAGTGAGGCAAACCGGAAAAAAAAGGCTTCAATTTGCTAGGGAGCAAAAAGATTGGACTCTGGAGCAATGGAAGAAGGTCATGTGGTCTGATGAGTCCAGATTTACCCTGTTCCAGAGTGATGGGCACATCAGGGTAAGAAGAGAGGCAGATGAAGTGATGCACACATCATGCCTAGTGCCTACTGGTCTTGGTGAAAAATTAATGCAACACTGGATGGAACTAAATCTTGTGATATTGCAGAAGCTTATCGAAACAATGCCACAGCGAATGCATGCCGTAATCAAAGTTAAAGGCGGTCCAATGAAACATTAGAGTGTGTGACCTTTTTTTTTGGTGGCGACTTTTTTTTTGGCCAGGCAGTGTATATGTATGTATATATTGTGGCAGACGGCTGGGGCCCATTCCGAGGGAGCAAGCAATACCTTCCCCTGGACGCTAGTTGGCAGCCTCCCTCGGCTGCAGCGGTGCCTCGGATTCCCGCAGGGCTTCATGGGAGTTGGAGTTTGGTGCAGCCCTGTTGGCTGGGATTGGCTCCAGCAGACCCCCGTGACCCTGTATTCAGATTCAGTGGGTTGGAAAATGGATGGATGGATGGATGGATGTTGGGTTCTGCAGGTGCTGCCAGGGGGTGCTGCAGTGGGAGCTGCTGGGCCCTTCTGGGCAGTAGTTTTGCCACACCCGGAAGTGCAGCCAGGTGTCAGCAATCAAGCGCCTGGAGCACTTCCGGGTGCCTAATAAAAGGAGCCAGCGACCACCACTCAGGAGCCAGAGTTGGGAGGAGGAGGATGAAGCTGCCTAGGAGGAGTGGAGAACTACACTTTACTTTATTGGTGTTTTGGTTTGTGTTGTACTTGAGACTGTGTACTGCCTGTGGGACACGGGGAAGACATGCGCCCACAGGTGAAGAAAAATGAAAAGTTGTTTTATTTTACGTGTGCCTCTGTGTCCAGCCTGTGTCAGGTTGGGCGCCTATATAGCCTATATATTTAATGTGATGTTGTTAGATTTTCAGATTCATATTCCGTTTTTAAATTATAAACTAAAAAATATCACATCCTGCAAGATGACACTTCGTGCCAAAAGATTTAACCACACAAGGGGCCAGAAATAAACGACAAAGAGTAGGACAGCTGCTGTACAGGCTTTTAAATGTTCAAAGCGCCGTGTTTGATGCTGATCACGTGGCATGGCAGCAGCTGATCAAGCAAAGAGGAGGTAAAAAATAACTATTTGTTTCCCATTGTATCACCATTTAAGAGGGGAGTTCGGAGGAGCGTCTGTGTCTCCTTGGGGTGCATTCAGCCCCCCTCTTCACAACGCAAGCGGCAGAGGCACAAAGTTAGTTGAAGTGACAAAGTGGGCATTTTGATATATCAGTTTTTAGGGGTAAAACACACCCATACAATAGAAAAACTAAATACCCAAATATCTAAAAAATTTCCTTGGTGGAATTGATTGAAATTTTGTGGCATTATAGGAAAGAGAAGATTAGTGTGTGTTTGTATTTGTCAATATTTGTCAATAATAATGCTGAAGCAAGGGGGCTATTTTAACTGCAATATTTTCTTGGCACAGTGCTGAGAAGTAATGACACAGAGTTATGGGGCTTGCTGTGTATGCAAATGAAGGCCGTCAACAAAGCAGCATTAGCAGTAGGGTGGAAATAGTTGAAAAGGCGGAGTGTTCTGCACAGGAAAAAGAGAAGAGATCAGGGCTCTGTTTGATTTCATATACTAAAGTCAGTACTCTCCATTCTCAATCCCCTCAACTCCTTGATATCAAATGCTAAAATTAACATGCTGTGATCTCTAAGGAAGACTGTTAGACTAAAATGTCATGTAAAATTTATAACACATTGTGAGGTGCCACCTGTATGGTTTCACTTCAATCACCAGAAAGGATGATGTGTAGCGTGAACTGTGAAGTGAAAGGAAGCAGGTTCAACTAAGCCCAAGTAAAACTTGTTCAGCAACAAAGCTCAAGTCAAGTTTACAGGAAGGGATGGAGAAATAAAGGATAAGCGGTTTCCTCGCGTCCAACACAAGCAAGTAGTAACTGCTTTATTTTAAATAACAGCACAGCTCAGTTACGAGTCCAACACAACTGAAAAGGAGAGGTGTGAACAATTCTAGATATACTGTACTATAGTTCAAGAGATTACTTCTTATTACCATCCATCCATCCATTTTCCAACCCGCTGAATCCAAACACAGGGTCACGGGGGTCTGCTGGAGCCAATCCCAGCTGTACAACCCATACTTCTGTCATGTTTTGAACCTTATTTCCTCATAAAAGCTCTTCCCTTCGTTGTTTACATTTCAGACTCCCATATCTTCTTTTCTCTCCCACCAACCTGGAGCATGGGTGCTTCAGAGTGAACATAGTTGGTAACTTTTAAGGCTTTTGTTCCACATTCACTACAACATATGACTATAGATATAAGTTACTTAGGAAGATGTTTTTTGTGTAAAATTAATAAGTTTAGCTTCTCTTAGCAAAACAGGTAACATGACAGCATGACATTGCTTGAAAAAATAAATCTAGTGATATAGCAAAGTTATCCTTTTAATGGCACATTTAAAATAATGTTTTATAATTTGAGTAAGTTTTTATATGAAGCATATTCAATTTTTTACATAATTTTATCTCGATTGTGATACTGTGAGAATGATCTATTACATAAGAAACATTTGTAATTTTTATGATTAAACAACATGTATATATCAAATTTAACTCATAGACATAAATATTATAAAACAACACATATAAGGATTACTATAAAGAAAAGAACCTTGAAGTAAAAGCTTTTCCTCTTTACACTGCTTAAAAAAATCAGCATTTCCAATTTTCCAGAGAACTTAGAGCAGTCTTGTCTCAACAAAATGGGAATACTTTTTAAATTTTGGAAGTAAAATTTTAACCTCCATTTACTTGAGTTTAAAGCACCCCTGAGTGTGTGACTTATTGCCTAACAAGGGTAACTGACAATCCATCTTGGGAGCACTCCTAATAGAGAACAACTCAGAACCTGTCATGTCTTATTGCTTTCAGAATGGAGACTAATAAAATCAAGCAAATATAAAGTGGTAAACCTGTCCTTCATTCCCTAAAGTGGAATATCTACGTCTTAACACCACCTCAGAGAGAACTCAGGAAGTTTAGCTTAAACTGCCAGAAAGAACAAGGCAGACTCCAGTGCTTTGAAGAAAATTCGAGCAGTGAATGATTAATTTGTGCCTCTCTGCATCAGTTACAGACAGAGAGAAGGTTTTTATCCTTATCATCCATCTCTGCTGCATCATTTTACTTGAGGTATCACTGAAGCACAACAAAAAAAAAAAGTCAATGAGGTTTTGCTTTACAGCCAATCCTGTTTATTTCTTCTGTGTTTTGCAGACTTTTAAGTGTAATGCTTTAAGTATTTAAAAGAAAAAATAAATTGAACACTATATTTTACTCTATGTAATAAATTGTCCATAAAGCAAACAGGCCAAACCCTAAGTTACATGTGTACCAGACCACCACAAAAAGTGGGCATGCTACCCCACAGCATAGTCAGCTGTTGACCTACATCAATGGAAACAAGTATGTGTGTTATTGCTTTGGCACAAATTTAAGCACTAAAGAAAAAATGAAGGTGTCAGGTCCCATGGTCGCCAGTGGATGAAGAAGAAGGGAAGGAAAATGGGTTCTCCTTGGCTGATTTTCTGTGAGGTGCAGATTCCACTGGCATTTACCACAATTATTGAATAAGAAAAGGGAGTTCAAATTTAGATGCTCTGCATAAAGTTTTGCCCTTTGGTGTAATAAAGTAAACTGCACTGTAAGATAGGATGCCACAGTTCTATTTATTGATTGTGACGCAAGGGTAACAAAGTAAGGAAAGGTGTTGTGGAAGGTGTTTTATGTGTTTGACACTTCCATTTCCAATTTAAATATGTGTCTTTCACGGTTTCTGGCACACCCAAGTGTTAGTGGCTTTATGCTGCCTATAGAATAAAGACCTGCTCAAAAGAGACTTAAAATGAATTTTCATTTTCCAGTTTCATTTTCAGTCTCGTGATGATACTTATGAATCATTAGCATGGCGACTGTCCTGTTCATTTTAAAATATTAAAACAAGACAAAAATCTGTTCTGTTTTTGCATTTTTCATTGTCGTTAAGAAATATTTGGCTAGTGATTACATAACTGCTTCAATAGGTAGTAGATAATGGCGTGTTCTTCTTTAGTCAATACCCTTAGTGAGGACATGCAACATTTACTCTTCTAAACAACTCCACAGGCAACACTCATCTAAATTTCATGTGAAATTTTTTATTCCCATTTATTAACCAGTGCTCAATCTGGGGGAAATAGTGACAATGAAGAAAAAGCGCAGGTGGAAAACGTGACCATACTGCGACATGACTATGTATTATCTTATTGAACATATTCTTGGAAGTGTGAAAAGCTTTCTTGGCCCATAACTCCTTCCTGGAATAAAAATATGGAATCTTGATAGTTTATAACACCTGGTTAAGTGTTTTGTCTTCATTTAAACAGTTGTCGAAATACAATATTTTGATTCTGGATATAGACATTTCTCCTCTCCTCTCCCCTCATGCATTATTCAAAGAGAAACATTTTCCAGGAGATTTTTGTTGCATGTGCCAACAGTTTGGCCACATGAGGAGAATAAATTATATTGGCATCAGAGGTTTTTTTTACAAGTCCTGGAATTTTACCCTTAGTCATCATAATTTCTCTCCCTCACGTGTTCCTGGCAATTCCTTTCCCTCAACTGTGTCCATTTAGAGGGTCTATTATAGTAGAATCGTGTCCTCCTTTATTTTTTGGTGCTTCACATACCAGTGATGAGGCATTCTGAAGGAAACAATCTTGTCATACTCTCTAGAGTTTCCAAGCATGACATTTCCATGTTATGCCACATTACCACACATGTCAAGTAGAGCTTCTTTCTAGCTACATCTCTTATTTACTGCTTCTTGTCATCCATGATTATTTGGTCATCTGAGGCTCATTTCATCTCAACAGTTTTATTTAAACAACTACCGTATCCGACGTTATGTCAGCCTTTCTGCTGCTCATTGTTTACCTTTTTAAGTTATGAAATATTTGTCTTGTTTTTCTGACCTTAATATTTATTCAGTCTATCTGCTTTATTTTTTTCTTTCTGTCAAGTTTGAACTTTACCTGCTTTCTGATATTGTCCCTCTTTACCCTTTTCAATCCATCCAGTTTACTTATTTGTTTTCATACACTTACATTTTTCCCTATCCTTCAGCCACCTGATTCTTCCTCTAAAGAATGGCAGTAGTGACTCTCATCATGCTTAATCTCACTTTAGTCCCCAGAGCCCAAACTGCAGGGGAAAAAGTAAGGGTCATACTCACAGCGGTGACAAAATAGCAGATGCTGTCATAATGTAATAGGGCTTAGAGTAGAAAGTGTGTCGGCCTGTTTCTACCATATTAAGAAAATAAACGGCCAATGAAAACAACACACATTTATTTTGCAGCACTCAAAAAGCAAAAGAAATGATTTTCTTGAGATAGGCACTTAGGTCATCAAAAAAAAAAGAAAATTGTAAATATAATTCCAGAGTTAAAGATGCTAAGATTTGCACTGGGTGTGACGAGGATGGATAGGATTAGAAATGAGTACATTAGAGGGTCAGCTCAAGTTGGACAGTTGGGAGAGTTGGGAGTCAGAAAGGGGAGATTGCATTGATTTGGACATGTGCAGAGGAGAGATGCCGAGTATATTGGGAGAAGGATGTTAAGAATAGAGCTGCCAGGTAAGAGGAAAAGAGGAAGGCCTAAGAGGAGGTTTATGGATGTGGTGAGAGAGGACATGCAGGTGATAGGTGTAACAGAACAAGATGCAGAGGACAGAAAGATATGGAAGAAGATGATCTGCTGTGGCAATTCCTAACGGGAGCAGCCGAAAGAAGAAGAGGAAGACCCATTCATGGAATCTCTGTTTTCATCTTGTAACTGCATGGGTCTTTCCCACAAGGTACTCTAGTTTTCCTGTTCCAACAACGTATGTTATGTTAACTGCCATTTCTAAACTGGCTTCTTGTGAGTCTATTTGTAGGTGTGTATGTGTGGGTCTTGTGCTGGATGCTACAGGTCCCCAAGCCCCTATGATGGGCTAAGCATGTTTCAGAATGTTATGTTATCCAAATGTATTTAAATCTTACATGGATAAGAGAAATGTGGCACAGCTTTTTATTCTGGGCACTGAGTTCACACTGGATTACTTTACCTCTTCCATTCCTGCTCTCACTTAGTCCAAATGCTACATTTGTTTTGATTCATCAGGCAAAAAAAAAAGTTTAAGGGGCAATCCTCTGATTTACTTTTACATTTACTTATTTGGCTGATGCCTTTTATCCAAGGTGACTTACAGCATTTATGATTCAATTGGTTAAATTTTTTTGGTTTACCTATTGGAGCACAGGCAGGTCACGTGGCTTGCTCACAATCACACACTGTCAGTAGCAGGATTTGAACCCACAACCTCAGGGTTTGAAGTCCAAAATCTTAACTATTACACCACATTGCCTGCAAACTGATGGGAGATTTTTTTTATGAACTACTCCCAGAAACTGTGCAATAGTGGGATCATGCCTCGACCTGGTGGAGCATATCCCACCTGTCTTGCCACTGTTCCCAAACATCTCTTTAATATACAGCAGACAGCCCCAAACAGGGAAGCCTATCAGATATTAAACTGACAAAAATACAACAGCAGATATGATCGTAAACAAGAAAACACTGAGATGCAATACACTAAGATGTGAAACACAAACTAAACAGCTAAATATGAAGTAAAAAAAACAAATGTGTTAAACCAGGTGTGTGATAATTTCCTTGTATAACTAGAAATTTTGGGAATATTTTATTGTGAATCCATATAGTTGGACGCATCTCAGTCCATGCCACCATCTTAAATAGGCATGAGGTTGTGACATTATAAGCCACACATTGCACCCACATGACCGGAAACAGATATCATTCCCATATGCAGTATGGCCACATCCATGTTAAAATATCAAAAAACTGAGTTAATCACACAAAAAAAGCAACAAACTAAAATGGCAAACTAAAATTAATAACAAAATAATACAAAACAATAATCAAAAATAAAAAGGACTTGGAGTATATTTTAAGAACAAGTATTTAAAGAAAATCAAGTCCCTTATATGTGATGAAGCTTTGCTTGTTGACCCTGCCTATTACTACAGCATGGTTTGGAAAAGGCAGAGTGGTGGCTCTGAGGCTAAGGATCTGCGCTGGTATCCCGAAGGTTGCCGGTTCGAATCCCCATCAGTGCCATAAGAGACCCTACTCTGCTGGGCCCTTGAGCAAGACCCTTAACCTTCAATTGCTTCAGGGGCGCTGTACAATGGCTGACCCTGCGCTCTGACCCCAAGGGGTATGCGAAAACTAACAAATTCCTAATACAAGAAATTGTATAAGGCGAAATAAAGAACATCAAAAAATAAAAAGTGAGCATGGGAACATCTGCATGCTTGTTCACTGAAATGCACCTAAATTATGTTATGTTTTAGGACTTTTTACTTCTTTTCCATCACTGAGGTATTCCAATCACAAAAATTAGACATGAAATTCCTTGAACACAGGAATGTATTGGCTGTTTTCCTCATTTCATACTGCATCAAAGGGCATCATAAAAGTAGCCAATTATTCATGCTTCCTTTCAGTCTGATTTAAAGCCGGACTCCTTTCAAATGTGTACCACAAGTGTTCTTCAATCACTGCTTGAATTTCTATGGTACTGCACTTTTTAACTGGCAGGAGAATATGGACTGCAAGAACTCCAGGTGTCTCTAGCAATAGCTTAACAGTTTGCCCTTTCCGAGACAGACACCTTTAAAAACTCCAACCTGCAAAACTCCCTGAGGTCATTTAGATGCTGAAGATCCAACCCACAAAACAGGCTCCTTTTTCTTTCTCTTGTTTCCTTGACTTGCTTATTACCACAGCTTACCCAGCAGGACCCCTAGAGCCCTTCTGAGACATTCTTTGCTTACCAAAGCTTCTCCTGGTATTATTGCTCTTTTGGGAACTGTTTTTACAAATGCATTAATTGAAAATACACCTTTTTAAAATCAAATTTTGATTTCTCCATTTACACATATTCTTATTGCAGTTTTCACCTTTGTAAAATTTCACATGAATTTCCTTTTTTTTCTATTCAGATATTTTATAAGTAAATGATTTTAAATATCTAGCATAGTTTTCTTACAAACTTTCTTTTACTTCCCTATATCTCAGTACATGTAAGAATAAGATTAACTATTCCTGATGTCTTTCACTACTTTTAAATATGTAAAATCATGTCTCTGCTTCTTTCAGATTATCTTAATTACTTTTTTGTCAGTTAACAGACAAGCATTAAAACGCTAAAACACATTAGCTCTTGTGCAGGTTTGCGCATGCTGACCTTCAATGAAAGCTTTCCATATTCTATTACTGATTAAATGTAAATAATATATGCAATAAACAATATATGCATCATTAAAAACAGAATTAATTAACAATATTCATTAATATTCATCTGATATTAGTTCCAGTATTAATTTTGCCGCTTTGCTTTTTTGCCACAGGATTTCCAACTATTATACACCAACTGAATTAGTATAATTAGCAGCTTACACAGTTTATTTATTTATTTCAGAAATGTGGTATTTTCTGAGACAATTAGTTCAATATATTATAGGTAGGAGGAGATGATTTGTTTGAACACGTGCGACTGTGCATTCCATTTTATTTTTTTATTTTGACCTCTGGTAGGTCATCTTCAGGGACTTTTACCTCAGACTTGTTATCAATCATTGGGGTCTCTGCTTTCATTTCCAGTCCCTGCAAAGATCATTCTTTCTCAGGTGTCTCTCTGAATGAACCACTTAAACGTATTGTTCCAGGTTCTGGGATGTGCACATCCCGACAGAATTCTTTCTATGTCTTTTGTTTTTTGTCAAAGGTACACATGCAATTTTTTAGTGGATATGGGTATGTCCTTTTTTTTTTGATTAAAAAAAAACTTTTTATATAGCATTTTCAAACTCTATACTTTTTAAAGAAAATTTTCATATTTGGTTATTTTTATATATTATAGTTATGTATATAATTGCAAATTATGATTCTATACCCTTCTGTGTAAAATGTAATGCATTTGTAAAATATCACTTTGAAATATTTTTGCAAAGGTCTCACTGTGTTTATAATGGTGTGTTATGTGTGAATCATTTTAATGTTTTTGAAAATAATTCTTTCTTGTCTTTTCGTATTAATTTTAAACCTAAACTAATATATGCTCACTTTATATTGTATTAATTTGTAATACGATATTGGGCTGATCAAAACAGGTTAGAAATTCATAAATAAGAAGGTAGTGTACTGCTGTCATGATAAACAATTCTGAATGTGATTTTATGTACTAACAGGGCTTTGGACAGATTTCTCTTTATATTTCACACAATTCTGAGGTTTATTATACATTCTATTATTCATAGATAAACTACATTAAAATCACATCATGATCAATTATGGACCCTGAGGGATAAACCGTGGTTACTGACAGCTTGATATAGTGCCTGAAGCTGAAGGCTGACAAGGCAGACAGTGAAGTTTTCAACATTGATTTTGGGTTTTGTGTATCTTTCGATGAATGCTTCTGTTTCATTAACTAGTGTGTTGCCAAGTAAATCTTCATCCTCAAGACAGGAGGCACTGTGCATGATGTTTGTTCATATTATATGTGCAACATATCTCTAACTAATATTAGCTGTTTTTGTGGGGGTTTTAAGATATAGTTTATGCATCAACACTAGAAGAGCCCTCATGAGGCACTAAAGAATACAGAAAAAAAATATACAGTTTAAGTGACACTTGGTAAATGAAAAAAGCTAACACTTGAAACAGCTTTATTGTAGAATGTAAATAAGGTTCTTTTTATTTACTCAAAGCTTTGAAACCTGAAAACAATAAGTAAAAACAAAACATCATGGGATGAAAATGTAAGATTGAAAAGTTTTAGTATTCCAGTTATTATCACCAGGACATTCAAAATAAGTAAGATTAATATAAAAAAATAGCAGAAAAATTATAACTTTTGAAGCCTGGACAAGAGCTAACATCAGCAACAGATAAATAGTAATAAATGTAGACAAGAGAAGATGAACAACAGTAAAGTACAGAACAGTCTGTTTCAGAGAGGTGATGTGGGGAGAACAGTTCTAGAAGGCAACAGTGAATTTTCTGCCTGGATTTAAATGTGCCACAAACAAACTAAAGTTAAGGAGCTCAGGAGAGCAGAAGCCAAATAAACATTTTGTAAGAGTTGAGCAGAAAGCTTTGGTGCAGCAGGATCATCAGCATCGGCAGATATCAGTTGTGCCATCGGTTTCTGTGAGGAGAGTGGTGTATAAATAGGTATTCTGTGGTGTTAGTTATGACAGTTTTAACAGCAGAGGGTTAGAGATGACAATGTAGTGCATCTAGTTGAAGTCTGGGAGATAATTATGATTCAGTTGAGTCAAGAATCTATGTGATGCATTGGCAACATATTGCAGTCTGTTAATAATTCAGGGGTGAATAGTGTTGAAGAAAAGCTTAGTGAAGGGAGGCCATGCTGTGTTCACTTCATCCATGGCTTGTGTTTGACAGTTGGATATCTCAGATACAGTATACACATTAAAAGGAAGAAACAGACAAATGGTTAATTTATTTAGATCCTAACTGGTACCAGCTAATGACACCATGATACACTTTATGCCAAAGTACAGAAGCTGCATCTCCTTAAGTACACCTACTATGTAAATGTCCCTTTTGACTGTTTTAACCTTGAGATTGTCTTCTAGAATTCTGTTGGCTACCACTGTGCAAATGAGTACGGACAGAGCTATTTTCAAGCTGACATGCACAAAAGATCCATAACAAAAAACAGAGGACAGAATGCAAACTTAAATGTTCTCAGTAGTTTATAGAATCCTACAACTTTACTAGTTAGAGAAAAGCAAAAAAAAAAAAACTACAGATATCCAGACACGTGGAATAATATTCTTTTGCTAGACCTTGCATTTTTAATGAGGTAAAAAACAAAACTGTGAATCTTGAGTACACGCTCCAAAAGTATAATGGAAAAAAATGTTTGTGCAAGATGAGAATCGAATTAAGTCATAAACAAGCTAGCAAAGCTTGCCACTGCCTGTGTATATTTTTCATTTCAGGAGACTGCTTTTCACTCAGTAAAGCACAGGTGGGCATCTTTGCTACAGACTGACCAAGTAAATTCACTCCACATGGAAAAAGATTTTGAATAAGCAATTTGACAGATATGTTGTAACTTAAGCCATGCTCACATGCTTTAATTACTGGACAATTTTTCACTGTCAGTTATTATTAATTAACTTCATGATCTAAAACCGAGACTAACTTCTGGCAACACACAAAACTGTATGAAAAATAACTGTCTTTGTAAACATTGCTTTTACATGATTAGTGTAGATTAACAAGGACATCATTTTTCCTATAAATGGTTATGGTTGAATTATTTTTATTTAATCATTTTTCTATGAAAGGTTATAATTTAACCCTTTCGGCCCTGACATTTTATTACTAGTACATACTGTATATGCAGCCATTTTTGTAAATCACAGGTACGTTTGCAGCCATTGGAACTGGGCATGCTACCATCAGTGCAGATTGGAGAGAGGTGGCAGTTGCTTTGGGTGCTGCCTGGTGGCATACAGTCCGTGAAACATGGAAGAGAAAATGGATGCTTTCTGTGCACCACATGTGCACACCTCATAGTAAGTAGCTCCACTTTCAATTTTATTTCCTCAAGAAGATGAAAGTATTTGGCAACTATTGTGTAATAATAATGATCATTTTTATTAGTTTTTTTCATTTTTGAGTTTCCTTGACACCTGTAGAAGAAACTTTTAAATACAGACAATCCCCCCCCCCCCCCCCCCCCCGGAATACCCTGATTTAAGCAATAAAACACAGATAAAAGAAAGCGTCAGTCGCTATTCTTTATCTAAATCTCGCAAGAGGCAACACATCTTATTAGCAGCATGTTACAAAGAAAAAAGTGTCCTCTGCGCTATATTTATACAATTCATTGATTAGGTCACTACTCAAAAAAAGGAATTCATTACATAAACGTTTAACATGATTGGCTACACCTAGCTGCTAACAGGACATGACATACGTTAATACCTTAAATGACCACAATTTGATTGAGAGTCCTGTTAGCTTAGGATGTACGTGACATTTTAAATGTATTATTTTTATTCTTATTTTAGGAAACGTCTGATTTTCTGTTTTCCAAAGAAAGGACAATGACCTCATTTTTTTTATGGTCAGGATGGTTACAAAAACAGGAAACTTAGTACTAAGCAAAAATATAGAAAAATGATTATACCATAAAATATAACATTTTCTCTTAATGGGTTATATATAATATATAAAAAAATGCATTTATCATCGTGAATAATAAAATAACAGCATCAGTTTTTAAGCATACGCTCAGAAGGATTTGAGACTCAGACACATTCCAGGATGGACCAGTATTTTAGATTCAACTCTTACACACCCCAAAGGTAGAATATCTCACAAAATAATTTTTCCCATAAAAATAGAAAATCAAGGGCTGAAAGGGTTAATTATTTTTCTGTTAATATTTTAATAACATTCTGAATATTTATTTAACCTGTTAGATTCAAAAGTTAGGGTCTACATATCAAAACAACTTGAAAAATATTCAGTGCCAGTAATCATTATTCTGTATAAATGTGGGAGTATCTTCATTCTGTTTCCTGCATAGTAGACAATCTATCCATCCATCCATTATCAAACCCGCTATATCCTAACTACAGGGTCACAGGGGTCTGCTGGAGCCAATCCCAGCCAACACAGGGCGCAAGGCAGGAAACAAACCCTGGGCAGGGCGCCAGCCCACCGCAGTAGTAGACAATCACTTTACTTTTATAATATCATAGAAATACATCCCCCATTTATGTAACTCATGTAATCCATTTGTAGTGTTGTGAAGAACTGAACCTGCCATTAGTAGACTTTCAGCAAAAACCAGCTCTCAAAGGAATGACAGTTAACTACAAGGAAAATTCACATACACACAAGTCTGCCAGGACAATATACAGTCATCAACTACTGTGCCACTTTCTCACTCCTATTATAAACATGTATAAAATAAATCTTTAATAATGAATTAATATACAAGTTTAAGCTTTTAGAATTCAGAATTGGCAAACTTAAATTCCTATCTGCAGAAGTTCAATCCAATAAAAGAACTTACTTCATCTCATACAGAAATTTAAAATCAATTAGCTTTCTGCCTGTTCAATGTAGAGATTGATTTCTGCAACTGCCCAAAGCAAAAAGATATCAAAACTTTAATTTATTGAATCCAATACAATTTATTCTTCAAATTTAAATGGGCATAAAACTGCTGACAAGTTACATTTTCGGTATTGTTTATACTGACTGGACAGAAAACACAAAGTGTTTCTAGCATGAAAATTTTTTTAATTTTATTTTTACATAAAAAGAAATGTAGATTTACAAGATTTGTGTACAACCTGAAATGAAGCTGCCCAGGGCATTGAGCCAATCCTAAGTGTAATCTTAAATGCTGTAACCTCACATGACAAGCTAAAGGTGAAGAAGGGTGTGATCACAAAGGAAGAGATGTATAAACCACTTGTTGCATTAAATAATAAAGCGTGTAAGTCTCAATCTGATTACAACAGAGCTCCTGAAACTTGGTAACACAAACATAATAACAGCACTGACGAGACTGCTAAATATGCACAGGGAAGAAATGTATGTTAAATAGTACAGAAATTAATGTTTCCCACCAGCGGGGCCTATGAAAGATAATTCATGTCGCCAACTGTGACCATATTGCAAATGAGGAAATCCTACAAAGATCCAAATCATAAAGGCATCAAGAACTGTATATCTATCATACCATTAGTACCATTGGTGATAACCAACAAAGACCTGGTATAACATGTTTTAAGAAAATGTACAATATACTGAAAGGATGTGGAAAGGGGAAGAAGATGCAGCTGCCAGTTACAAGGAGTGTTCAATAATTTATCTACCCTTGTATCATATATTTGTGTTAGAGATCTGAACTTGTCACTGGAGGTCATGACATGGCTTGGCATGCCACCCATGCATTTCAAGATTATTTCATAGCGAACATAGAAGGAATGGCAAACATATCTTCCTGCGAGTTTATGAAGAAAGTGACAGATTGGGAGCATTGTTCCATCATTAAATTCCTCACAAAGGAAGGAAAAAAGCCAAAGAAACCCCAATAAAGGTTGAATGATATGTATGGTGATGGTGCACCTTAGTAATGTAAGGTGAAGTTTAGGCCCATGCACTTTAAATGGGGTCGGGAGCTGATTGAAGATGATCCACATACTAGGTGTACTGTGGAGGCATCTTAATAGAAAATGTGCAAAAAGGGGAGGCCATGATTATGGAAGATTGTCATGTTAAGTTAATGTTATAGCCCATGAACTAGGCACTTTAGCTGGCATAGTTTCCACTAACATCCATACACATTTGATGATGTCAAAGGTCAGTTCCTGATGTTTTCCCCAAATGCTGACACTTGTTTAGAACGCATGTCACCATAAATTCAGTCTCAAGAACTTGGACCTTCTTAGAGAAAACTTTTTCATGGATTGTTACTGATGAAACTTGTTCCACCACCATGACCGCGAAACCAAACAAGATCACATACAATGGAAGCATAAGGGGACCTCAACCTTGAAGAAATTTTGTGTGCAACAGACCAGAAATGTCATGGCAACAGTTTTCTGGAATATAAAGGGTGTTGTGCTAGTGGAATGTTGTGCCAGTTACTTTTGGAGAAAGAACGGGATATCTGAAAGGGCTAATTAATATTCACAACATCTGTCACTCTCAGGACAGGATGCTGTGATGAATTCAACATTACGATCCCTTTTCCATTTGTTGTTATCTTCTGTATCTCCTTGGTCTTGACGCATGTGATTTCACATTTCTCATTTCATACCATTTTTGCTTTTCCTCCTCCTCCTCCTCCTCACAATTGATACTCTGTTTCTTAACTATTACCTTTTTACATATTTTGCCCTAGCTTAAAATCTTGCTTTAAAATATCCTTCCATTTACTGAACAATGTATGGCTGTGGGTAGGATAGCCTAAATCAAAAATAGTTAAAAAAAGCCATCAGACCTTTATACCATCATAGTACATGATTAACCAAAAATATATATGTTGCATGTTTAGTATAGCGCTGCTGCTTCGCAGTTGGGAGACCTGGGGACCCGGGTTCGCTTCCCGGGTCCTCCCTGCGTGGAGTTTGCATGTTCTCCCCGTGTCTGTGTGGGTTTCCTCCGGGCGCTCCGGTTTCCTCCCACAGTCCAAAGACATGCAGGTTAGGTGGATTGGCGATTCTAAATTGGCCCTAGTGTGTGCTTGGTGTGTGGGTGTGTTTGTGTGTGTCCTGCGGTGGGTTGGCACCCTGCCTAGGATTGGTTCCCTGCCTTGTGCCCTGTATTGGCTGGAATTGGCTCCAGCAGACCCCCGTGACCCTGTGTTCGGATTCAGCGGGTTGGAAAATGGATGGATGGATGGATGGATGGATGTTTAGTATACTATGTTTGTTTGTTTGTTTATCTATCTATTTATTTATTGTGTGTTTGTCAACTGTCTGAGGAGACATGTAAATACAAATTTCACTGTAGCATGCACACATGTCAATTAAATTGACTTGACTTATTGGTAGAATCTGCCCTGTAGAATAGGCAAAAGGGTGCCTTGCGTCTACAAGCTTACAATGTCCTTCCTTTTAGACATTTTTCTGAGTAGCAGAGATAGTCTAACAAGTAGAGGTTCAGTACATGCAGAATGATCAAACCAGAACATCAGTGTCAATACAAAAAATATAAATCAGTGTCTGAAAAAGTGTGAAATTAGTTCGGTTAGTTAGTTCAAGTTTATTGTCATTTGTATGTAGTGTACATAATTTAATGATACTTTTACCTGCATGTCTCCTTGGAACAGTGAGAATAATACAATACCGATATAGAAAGAGACACACACCCTTAAAGATGTATACACAGTATGCAACATTTATAACCAAAGATCATCTTTGTTTCTTGAACGAGAGTCTTCATCTTAAAAGCTTGTACACTCAGTTAGGTGTGCTACCTTCTTTTATAGGGGTGGTACAAAGACAACACAGGTTGCAAACCTTGATTGTCAACTCAGCAACTCACATGTAACAAAATTGTAGTGATCTTGGAAAAACAGAAAACAAAATGTCAAATACAGAAATAACAAACTTTAATGTACAAGAAATGAACCAAAAAAATGAAGCTCATCTTTGATAAACACCTCAGGTAATTTAGATAAAATTCTGAAGGCTTGCTTTATACATGTTGCCCAACAGTAAAGCTGCAGAAGGATCTTAGTTCATTTCACCAGCTCAAATTAATATTCTTCTGGAAAGTGAGGGGTGGTGGCAGATGGCTCTGCTATATAGACTTTGCACCTGCATCTCTGTTAAATTTCTTCTTTTAGCAGAAAACTCTTTGTATGACACTGACAGCCCAACAAAAAAGGGAATGCTCATTCTCTCCTAATAATATAGAATATCACATCATTTGGAGCTCTGGTGATTAGTGATTTATATAAAGTCAGAAAGCAAGAACAAATGAAGGACAACTATTCAAAACTCTAAATCCAGGATTTATATCTAGGACAAGAATTAAATGCCAAAATCTCAGTAGTATAGAATGCTCCAAAACCAAGAGAAGCTTAGACGCCTGAAGAAAGGCACCTAATCCGTGGCTACAAGAATTCAGAGCAGTGCTTGGGCTCACAAAATAATAATGCTTCTATTTATGTTCTGTTCACCTCACTAATTAAATAACTGTGTTATAATTAGTTAAAGCAGAGTTCCACTGAAAATGGATGGATTTAGAAACAGAACGCAACTAAATCCAGTTAAGATCTGATACACACAGATTAACAAAATTAAAAGCACAAAAAGCCTGGAAAGTGTGGCCAGGCCAGATACTCACATAACACTGTGCTCTTTGCTCTTTATTACTCCAAATGTAAGTCTGTGCAGCTTTTAGATGTTTAGTTTTAGAGAGCTGTTTAAATACAATACCTTTCAGGAGTTTCAACAGAATTAACTGTATTTTATTATATTTCTTTTTAAAGGCAGAAAATTTAAATAATTTGTGACATTCCCATAAATGCTTTGCTAACAGAATTACTGATATCATCGGTTCATCTTTTCTTACAGTTTTTCATCAGTGAAAGCTCTTCTGCAGTATCCCGCATTAGATAAAAACAATATTTTTCTACAATTTCATAGTCAACTAAAATTATTATTTTAATAATGTTTAGATATACCCAGAGTTCAAAGAGAATACACTAGACAGGTTGACAGTCATGTGGAAATGCCCATTGTTTATAACAAACCGAGTTAACATTTACAGAGAATTTAAAATTAATTTGTGAATATCTTGAAATGTATTATAAATGACCTTAATATAAAAGCAAGCAATCAAATACAGTAGTTAAGCCTGATGGTAATCAATCTCTGCATCATAGAAGTCAGTATGACCAAGGCAAGCTGGTCACCTACCCTCCACTAGGCACAAGGCCTCCTCATTTGCTCCAGTACCCCAGGTGACTGCAGAATAGAGCACTTTAAGTAGGTGTGGGTGGCGCATAGACAAAAACAACAAAAAAAAAACAAACAATGAAAACAATGGATTAATGCAGAGTACATATTTATACATCAAAGAGCTAACCTTGCCATCAGATCGCTATGTTATGTTTTAATTACTGGAAAGCCAGATTTTAAAAAAAAGGGTTTTTAGATGTTTTTGAAATGTTCCACAGATTTAGCTTGATGTATATTGTTGTATTGATTAGTACACAAAGAAATCTCCAAACACCTTCTTTATTATAGGAAGACCTCTTTCATACAATCTCCTTCCGGGAACTCCCCTCCTATCCCTCTCCCATTTCTATTTATATATATTTGTACAGTGCCACCTACTGTCCAAATTAAATAACATTAATACCACAACATAACATCTATCTATTGGTAAATTATTCCAAATTTTAGGGGCATAAGAACAGGAATCTGTCTCACCAATTATTTTATCCTTAGTTTTTGGAATGACGAACAGTATTTGCAGATCTAAGATTGCGATAAGGAAACAGGCATTCTGAAATGTAGGAAGGGGCAAGATTGTTAAGTAGAAGTATTTTTAAATCAATTGTAAAGGACACTGGCAGCCAATGTAAATATTGGAGATATGTACTCATATTTTTTCTTTCAGGTTAAAATTCTCGCTGCTGCATTTGGAAGAAGCTGTCCTTCTTGGGAATCCCTGATAAGAGAGCATTTCAGTAGTCTAGTTGGCTTAATACAAACACGAGTATTCATTTTTCAACATCTTTAAATGTTATAAGAGATTGCACCCTTGCAATGTTCCTTAGAGGAAAGAAAGCAGTCTTCTGAAAGTAAGCTCAGAGTCTATAGTAACAGCTAAATTCTTAACTTCTGGTTTGATGCACAGGTTCAAATGATTAAAAGTAAATTTAAGCACAGTAAGAGAGGACAATATCAAAATACCTGCAAGAAAAGAAGAAACAAAATACTTGTGCAAAGAATATATTGGCAAAAATCAGAAAAAAAGAGCAAAAAAACCCCACAGGGTTAGAAAAGTAGTAAAAAGAGACAATAGAGACACTTTGTGACTGAACTATGAAGGTTAGGAGCTTGTACTAAATATCACCTCCTGCCCAGAAATTGTATTTGTCATGAAAGAGAAAAGAAGCGCTCTTTACACTTGACATTAACATGCCTTTTGTATTTGGATTGTATCCAGGTGTACTTTAGCAGGATTACATTTACACGTGGCATTAAAATGCTCCTCTGGTGTCTGCATTGTGTCTTGATATCCAAAGTCACCTTCTCTGCACAAAATTCAAATCTGCTTCTGCATACGTTGTTCTTGTATGAGAGTAGAAAACGCATTTACATTTACATTGGTGTTAAAAGTGGACCACACATGCCCTAAATGATCTGATCACAAAATTGATTTCAAGTGCAAGTGCTATATGATTATGATCAGATTACCCTAAAATAAATGCATGTTAATTACCAGTATAAAGGAAGCCTAAAGTAGTAATCACATAGAAACTGAACATGGGAAAAGTGGCATGATAATGACCATATCATGAAATAAGTATTTTGGAAATGAGCAATAGCAAAACATCTATCTATACTTTTCCTAATGTTACTTTTTTGTATGTTGCAAAAGCTAACATGCATCATTTGACTATTTGATTCATGCAGTTGATGGAACATGCCAACTTATTGCTGCTCTTATCTTGCTAGTAGATTAGTACCCATAAAACCTGATGAACAATTACCATGGTTGCCTATTTCTCTCTCTCTCAAAAAAAGCAAAAAACCTTTCCAACAAAAATACAAACTTTTTTCCACAAAAGAATGTACAGTTATTATTTAAACTTGTAAAATACCAATCAAGGAGTGGCAGGCCAAAACACACAAAAAAAGTTTAATTTATGGTGTGTTTAACTTTAATTGCTTTGGTGATATGGACATGGATAATTTAATTGTTTCATCTTCCCTGAGGGAAATGTTTGCTGAGCAGATACTGTTGTGCATGGGCTATAGCAGCTTCTAGAGTTGTTTGCCTGGTACTCCATGGCTGGCAAAGTATCTTCAGTTCTTCTAGCTTTTTTTTTTAAAACAACTCTCTCTAATTTTTTCTTATTATCTCAGCAAAGTATCTCAGCTTTGGTCTTCCAAGAGGAAGAATTAGGATGTATGACTGCACCAATTTCAATTCACCCAATCCACAAGTACTATAAAGTATTCTTTTGAAGTCAGTATTAAAGCTTTCAAGTATTCCTTTTATAATCTTCATTAAAATCCTTACATTTTTGCTCATCAGTTACAGCTTCTATTTAAAATAAGAAATACGTGTAATGCATACACGTAACATCACAGATACAGTATAATGAAACAAATTATACATGTTGATCATGTCCTTCGCATTATCAATGTGGGGAGAAGACAAATTAGGTATTAGCATATCAAACATAGAAAAAAGTGTTGAATACTACTACTGAAATTAATACTCTTGTGGATTTAAATACCATTGAACAAAAAAAGGTGAAGTCGCATACTCAGGGAATACTATAAGACACTATACTCTGTTTGAATACAGTACAGGAATAATGAGCCTCACAAGAATAGCTTTTTTATAATTTTGATATATATTGTTCTTTCAAGTTTTAGATATAAGTGAAATGAACCACCCATTTAAACTGCAGATTTTAATAAGTACTCAACAAGAAGACTCAGTGTGCACTTTTTTCAATTATTCTAAAAGAACAGTTTAGAATTCTGAAAAATATTTGGAGGCATCATTCAGTTGCATAAGCAATGATTTTACAATGTCATTAATAGAATAAGGGAGAGTATTTACAAATAAAGATATATTTTATTGTGAGAGAGTGGAGACCTCTCACAATAGAATTGTGAGCCTCATAAATGTTCCCCAAATTACTGATATTCTAGGTGGGACCCTCAAGAGTATTGTGGAGAACAAACAGTTTAGCACTCCTTAGTCACCCTCAACGATATAGGCAACCGATATAAGCATAATGGTACGGAAGGGGTTGGTATTTTACTTGTTTAATTATTTAATGATATGAATACCTGTTCTAGCACTTGAAAGTAGGTGTTGACCGGCCTAGTGAAATGATTGCAGTATGGCATGTTAATCAGCAGGCACTAGCTATGGAGAGTGCGGCTGGAGGATATAGTGGAACGGGTTAGTGTGGGAAGAGAACTGTTTGGAGAAAGATATGGAGAGTGTGCAATTACTGGTGGGACAGGTAATGGAATGGAGAAAAGGGCTGTATTGGTGTAGTTGATAACATTTTATAGAGCTTGACTGCAAAGGCTCCATGAAGTGGCAGTAATCACATCAGCTGAGCAAAGTGGCTGGCAGGAAGGTGTGTGAGAGAGAGAGCTGGGAGCTGGATGGAGGAAGGAAGCTTAAAGTGTGGCGGCGTTGTTAGGTGGGTTAGACATCCTGGGAGCTGCAAGGAGCCATTGGCGGCAGGGGTTTGGATCTGAGTGATGAGTCAGGGATGTGATAAACTGAGTGGGGGAAGGAAATCCACTCAGTGGCTTCAGTAGATGGGCAGCACATCCTGGGAATTTAGGAGGCTGTGGACTGTTTGGATCTGAATTTACATGGCAGGTCAAGGATGTGACGAGCTACGACTTTACTGTTGACCAGACAAGGACAGAGAGAGAAGTGAGGAAAGCCAAAAGGATTTTAACACTCTACCATTTGGGATTTAAACTTTATTTATTGGAATAATTTATTTGAATGCACATGTGACACTAACTTTGGTTTTATTGGCATGGCTTTTATGGATTTCTTTATTTGTGTAATACACTATTTCTCTCTTCTTTTATATGTTCCTGGAAATAATTTGGGTTTGGGGTCACTCACATTCTTATTGTACAGAATAAGGGTTACTCACATTATATATACTGTACAGTCACACACCTATTTATATACACTAGCTGTGTTACCCAGCTTTGCTTTGGAAATTTCCTAAGACAACGAGTCTCAGTTAATCAGATGTATCACAAGTATTATGCAAATAATTGAGTACTTTTCTATTTGTTATTTTTTTTTTTTTACGAGGAGTTAATATTATGAGTTCACTGGAGCACCTTCTTTGGAATATGCTGTGTACAACTGGCCATAAAATTCCTGACACAGATCAATTTTCGGCTTTTCATATCAACCAAGGTTGGCTTTTGTTGATAATCAATGTGAGGCACAATTTTACAGGAAACTGAAATGGGTAAATTGTAAGAATAATGGTAGTTGTGGGTATTAATATAATTTCACCCTTTAGCAGATCCTGTAAATACAGTAGGTTCAATCAGATTGGAATGCAATGCCTTGATCTATAATCCTGTATCATGGCAAAGTTTTGTAGCGGTTATGTCAAAAACAACATACTCTGATTTTTGGTTTCGTTTAACTTATTACATACTTCATTGACATTTATAGGCTGTGCATTTATGTGGCGTATGCAATGAATCACACATTTTAATAGGATTGCACAATTATCACGAAATTAATAATTGATGATTGTTACCTTACATATTGATAACTATGATTATTAATTTCAATTAACAGTAATGTAACAATGCACCTTGTCTTGTCAACTGTATATCAGATTAATTTCTGTTTTAAACAGCAATGTTAAGGTAAACAGAATTCAGAAAGTAATGCCTTCCATAATTTCATATGTTCAAACCACGTTTATCAAAGACAAACAAACAACTTCGAATATACACTTAGATAGACAGATAAATAAATTTGGTCTTACCTAATTTTCAGCTTCGCTACTGGATGCAGAACACTCCCACTTTGAAAAGAAACATACGTCTCTACCTATGCCTGCATGGCTTGATATGGAAATGAGATTCAGCAATTTTTTCTCTTTATATGCTCTAGTCTTTGAGCTGTTATCCACAAACTGGCATAAACATAGTAGCAGTCCTGCGGTGCTGAACTCACTAAGAATCTGGTATCACTGCAGGTAGCATCTAAAGGGAGAAATGTTACTGGAAGTCTAACCTTTATAAGCTAACAATATATTCTTTCAATCCTTAAATTGTACAAAGTTCAATATGTGGCAGACACATGGCTTTTACATATTAAGAGTCTGGCTTATTGACAATGTACTGTATTTCCAATTCTTCAACAACTTTATTCCAAGTCTAACCTCTCATATAAGTATTTGCTTTATTAAAATGAATAAAGAGGCATTATCTTCAATTTGTGAGATAAGCTTAGCTCAGTTTCATTAGTTGTTTGCATATTTATCGATATAAATTGTTAAATTCGATCCCAGATTAACCACTATTTGCAAGAAGTACCTTCAAAGTATCTGCTTACCTTTGCCACATATATTAACTATAGTTTATACCCAGTTGGACTACAATTTTTGCTTATTTATTGAAGATATTGTTTAACACCCCTTTCTGGAGTTTACTGAATCAAGCAAAAATTCTACAAACATGTGTAGTACAACTTGTATTGTATTAATCAGGGGCGTAGCCAAGGTGTGGTTCAGGTAGGTGACTTGACCTACCACAAACTACTACCTCTCCAAAAAATAAAACATTATAAGTGCATAGTGTTTGTAAAAAATACCCTTTAATCTTTATTAAGTAATACACATTATACAAATAAAATACCTTAACGAAAACCGTACATGCTGAAAACATGCGTAGCCAGCATGAATCAGATTCTTTTCTTATAGTGGTAAAAAAAAAAAAAGAGAAGAAACGATTGTCTCAGAATATAGAACAGCTATACTGAAAATCAAGAACACAAGTTAGAGCTTTCAACTAGAATGTTTGTTTTCTGCAATACATTATTAGATAAATTGCCATTTAATTAGTTAGCTCCATTGGATTGCAAAGAGTCAAGGGCACCTTTATCTATGATCTGCTGATATTTTGCTCATTAACATGAGTTCACTAATGTTGTGTCTTTGTCAGCTGATAAAATTTAGTTGTGTGTCCCTTGCGATTCAGAAAGGCCATTTGGAATATTATAGTCAGGTGTCTTAAATTAGGCTGGCGATCTCGATTGGCTGGAGCATATGAAACTCAATTTGTGCCAAAATGAAATAAATTAAAAGGTAGTTATGAAATAAATAATCACATGTAAAAATGCAATGATATTTAAAATAAATCATTACATTTTGAGAAACTGCAATGTATATACTGTAGAGGACATATTGATTCATAGATGACAAAACCAGATTAAAAGAGACCTTTTGAAATAAATAATAACTTATATTGAAATGTGATCTCCAGATAAGTCCACTATGAAATCTGAATAGCCTTTAAAAATAAGGTAATTTTTAAATAAAACCTGCAAAAGTCAAACATTATTGAAACAGAATAAAACATTGATGTAGCATTTCAGGCGATAACTAGAAGTATTAGTATTTAGAATTATCAAATATTGTTTTATATTTTCAGTTATTTTCCAAGGTTTCTTTATGTATTTCAGTTGGAAACAAAAATATTGTCAGCATTGTGCTTTGAAATTACACTAATTTAATTCTGTTTTCAGAATTAGAATGAGAGACAAAGTTATGCAATGACTATAATACAAAATAAGTGTCACCGTTTTAATAGGTTGATATGTTGTATCTGTTTTAACTTTCTCACAAGAAGCTCTTAGGCAAGTGAAATATACAAGATAGACTGGAAATGAACACAATGGTAAGCTAATTTTTTAAAAAGTCCAGGTTTTGGAAAAAGACCCCCCACATCCAGGAAGCTGATAAATGGACTCACCGATTAACTGTTTTGCTCAGTTGGTATAACTGGTAAATATTCAATTACCAGTGATTAGTTATATATATCACTGCATTTATTTGTGCAAATTTCAAATGTGTAGTCCTGTGAAGAAATTCTAACAGCCAAAGTGGAGATATTAAAACATCTTCCTATAAAATGAATAAGAACACTATAACTGAACTGTAACAAGTCTGCTATTAATTAAATATTATTTTTAAATAGGGAACTGCTCTAAAATGTAATGTTAGTGATGTGCTGGGCTATGAATTCCTTTTGCTTATTTTTCATCATTTTAATAATGTGGGCACACAACAATGAATGCAGAAAATGTTCTCTCTCAGTAATTCCTTTTTTTTTATATATAAAGGCCATGTTAGATGTTTCCACTAAAGAAAGTGCAAAGGGAAAATGGTCCTCAGTAGCACATCTGAACTATTCAATAGTATTATTGAATTCAAGTCAAGTCAAGTTGGGGAGCATGCACTGGTAAAGTGTGTTGCTACATCCACCACACGATGAAACAGCTTGGAATCCCAGATGGCAATCCTTCAGCAAAGTCAAGATCAGTGAATCTTTCTTCACCAACAAATGACCCACAGCCGCTGGACCCCCTGACCTTGCCTAACACCCAGTCTATACAAGCATTCAACAGAGTAGGAGCAAGAACACACCCCTGACGAACCCCAGAATCAACTGGCAAAAACACAGAGGTTCTGCCTCCACTCTGCACAGCACTCACAGTGCCAGTATACAGGCCGGATATGATACTTTTTCTTTTTATAATTTTTAATTTCAATCCTTATTTTTTCTACTATTCTTATCACAGCATTTTAGGAAACACTATCATTGATGTGTTCTGTGTCACAAAAGGGATGAAGTAAACCAACATGCAATAAAAAATTCCATTGCACAGCCACAGTTTGAGCTGCACAGATCTCTACATTGAAGCACATGATTTATATCCAAACTTTTTTGCTTCTAAGCGCTGTTTTTTGAAGAATTCAATATATTTCACCTTATTTTATAACATTAAAAAGGCAGGTTTAGAAGAAGTGTGATGAACTGGGATAAGTCTGTAAGTGTACAGACACCTGAGCAGATCTGAAGCAGTTTTTAAAGTGTTTTATGTATAATGTAGGACATGTTTATTCCAAAATTTAGAACAAATTAAGAACTCAGTGGTGGAAAAATATGGAGCAACAGTTAAAAAAGGATATTAGGAAAGCTAAAAAGCAATTACAGAGAAATATTGTAGAAAAGGTGAAAGTTGACCCTAACAGATTCTTTCAAAATCTTACTAGTAAAAGAATGTGAAGGAGAAGGCGAGGAGTGTTTGAAATGGTGAAGAAGAACTAGATTATACTGACAGTGAAATATCAAACACTTTGAATGTGAATTTTTCTGAAGTTTATACATGTTAACCTCCCAAAACTAACATGGACTATTAAGGAGGAACATAGTGACTTGGAAATTGCAGAGGAAGAAGTACTGATGCTTGGATTTAATAGGCTGAAATCTAACAAATGAAAAGAAGCAGATAACATTTATCCTCATGCTTAAGGAAGTTACTGAGTGAGTACATATATAAACCCTTGACCTATATTTTTTGAAAATCTGTGCACACTCTGTGTACAATTTGTGTAACCCTCTAAACATATAAAAAGAGTGATCAAGCTGATCCAAGTAATTATAGGTCAGTAAGCTTAATGTGCATTACAAGTACAATTTTAGGAACTAATTATTAAGTTAAAAATCAAGCAGCACATGACTAGAACAGGTGTCTTAGCAAATAATCATCATGACTTCAGGCAGGAAAGTTCAAGATTCACTAATATGCTGGAATTCTATGAGGAAGCAATAAAAGCATATAATACGAGAAGTGCATATGATATTATACTGTATTTCCTGATTTTCAGAAATCTTTGGAGAAGATGCCATGTGAAAGGATGGTGATCAAACTAAAAGAAGTGGGAATTTAAATTGTGATGTGCAGATGGGTACAAATGTGGCTCAAACATGGGCAAAGTGATAGGGTCAAGGGAATTTTTCATAATTAGGTGATGTTAAAAGTGGTGTCCCTGAGGTATCAGTGTTGGGTCCAATGCTCTTTTTAATACATACTGTGTATGTATATATATATATATATATATATATATATATATATATATATATATATATATATATATATATATATATATAGTGATAAAAATAAGCCATGAGAAGACTGAAAAAAGAGTTGGGGAATGTCCCAGTATATTGTCCGACAGACAAAGATGAATAAAATGTGGTCAAAATAATCAAAAACTGATCACAGAAGACAAGGTACATTTATTTGAAGGCATTTTTATATGCAATCAAGACAAAATGGTGGACAGAAGTGACATGACAGAAATGACGTCACTGGGACTGAACGGAAGTGACGTCACGAAAGTTGCATGTGGTGATGTTGTAGCCATTTTGTGAACCCGGAAGCAAGGTTTTTCTGTCGGAAAAGAGAAAGAGACATCAGTGCACATAACCAACCCTGTACCTTGCGAAGTAACACTTACCTTCAGACTTGATGGCTGGTTCCTAATTTCATGTGTGTGACAATATATATATATATCACACACACGAAATTATATGTAATATAATATTTGCAGCTCGAGATCCACAAAGGGAGGAAAATGAATCACGTATCATAAAGTAGTTTTTATTCCTGTGCTTTCAACCCCTGCCAGGGGTGTTCATCAGAGGATAATGCTTAGACTTACAAGAATCAAAGGCAATATATAGCAAAAAATTATCAAATGAGAACGCCATCAACAGACACTTGGACATAAATCCAGCATATGCAAACTTAAGTAGAACATGTTCATAATAAATAAACTGTACACCCAATTATCCGATCACACTGACTTAGCCACCTCTACCTCCACATAATTTTTGGCTATATATTGCCTTTGATTCTTGTAAGTCTAAGCATTATCCTCTGATGAAGACCCTTGGCAGGGGTTGAAAGCTCAGGAATAAAAACTACTTTATGATACGTGATTCATTTTTCTCCCTTTGTGGATCTCCAGCTGCAAATATGCAAACCGTATCACAGACCTTCTCTTCCATAATATAATATATAATATAATAATATATAATATATATTATATAATATAATAATGTAATATATTATATATATATAATATATAAACAATCCATATAAGTGTATAAACAACAAGCTTGCAGATGACACCAAATTAGGTGGAAGGGCAGATAATGCAGAGTTAGTTAAACTGTTGCTGAGGGACTGGACAGACTAGCATGAATTTATGAGTAAATCTTAGGTATTATATGTAGGAAGGAGAAATGTTAGATTTGAATACATGATGGGTGGTTTGAAACTTGAAAGAACAGCCTATGAGAAAAATCTACGAGTTAGTGTGGATTCATCAATATCTACATCAACACAATGTACAGAAACAATCAGAAGAAGGCTAATAGGATGTTAGGTTATTTAGCACAATGTACGGAGGCCAAGTCAAGAGAGATTATGCTTAAACTATATAATGAACCTGGAGTACTGTATCCAATTTTCTTCTCAATATTACAAAAAAAACATAAAAGCACTAGAGAAGGTTCCGGGGAGAGCGACTAGACTGATTTCGGGTGTGAGAGGTATGATCTATGAGGAGAGATTAAAAAAGTTGAAATTTTTAAGCAAACAGAAATTAAGAGGTGACATGGTTATGAAGTGCTTATAAAGGGAATTTGTTAATTAGAACCTAAAGTAGCTGTTACTTTTAAATAAACTCTTCAAGAAGAACATGGCGCACAATTGAAAACTTGATAAGGGCAAATTTCTCACAAATGTTAGAAGGTTTTTCTTCACATACAGGATCATAATCATGTAATAAATTACCAAAGGGTGTGGTAGAGAGGGACCTTCAAATCTCGACTCAGCTTTGTTTTTTAAAAACAAGGTGAATAAGATTGGTGTGCTTGGTATACAGTAATCCCTCACTATATCGCGCTTCGCCTTTCGCGGCTTCACTCCATCGCGGATTTTATATGTAAGCATATTTAAATATATATCGCGGATTTTTTGCTGGTTCGCGGATTTCTGCGGACAATGGGTCTTTTAATTTCTGGTACATGCTTCCTCAGTTGGTTTGCCCAGTTGATTTCATACAAGGGACGCTATTGGCAGATGGCTGAGAAGCTACCCAGCTTACTTTTCTCTCTCTCTTGCGCTGACTTTCTGTGATCCTGACGTAGGGGGATTGAGCAGGGGGGCTGTTCGCACACCTAGACGATACGGACGCTAGTCTAAAAATGCTGAAAGATTATCTTCACGTTGCTATCTTTTGTGCAGCTGCTTCCTGAAACGACATGCTGCACAGTGCTTCGCATACTTAAAAGCTCGAAGGGCACGTATTGATTTTCTTTTGAAAAACAAACTCTGTCTCTCTCTATTTCTCTTTCTCTGCTCCTGATGGAGGGGGTGTGAGCTGCCGCCTTCAACAGCTTTGTGCCGCCGTGCTTAGCATACTTAAAAGCCAAACAGCCCTATGAACTCCTTTGAAGAGGAAGATATGTTTGCATTCTTTTAATTGTGAGACGGAACTGTCATCTCTGTCTTGTCATGGAGCACAGTTTAAACTTTTGAAAAAGAGACAAATGTTTGTTTGCAGTGTTTGAATAACGTTCCTGTCTCTCTACAACCCCCTGTGTTTCTGCGCAAATCTGTGACCCAAGCATGACAATATAAAAATAACCATATAAACATATGGTTTCTACTTCGCGGATTTTCTTATTTCGCAGGTGGCTCTGGAACGCAACCCCCGCGATGGAGGAGGGATTACTGTAATCACATGATGTTTTGAGTAGTAAGTTTAAGGAAGGCATGGTTAGGTAACCAGAAACTGTTCCTATTTTATTAACCAAAGGTTTTTTCCTCCTCTCATATTTGGTTTAAGCACTACACCTATTTGACTACTTTTTAGGTTTGTCCCTGCTTTTCTATTCAATTCCATATCCTTTTAGTTATTGTTCTCTTTTGGACATCTTTTCTCATTACATCAGCATGGATGATGCTCTATTTAGTCAGCCAGGCCAATTTGCTGCCATGTTAGAAAGAAGACCACCTCTCTTAAAAATCTAAGATTTTGTATAAAGGCTATGTTTTTATTTGCACAATAGGTTACTAACCAACAATGACAGAAACACAGTTTACTCTAGTTTTCTTTCTTTATCATTTCTTCGTTACACTACTGTAGTCTACATCTGTTACCATGCTTAAACAGTATAAGAACAGAACCTATTACAGATGAGGCAATTAGACATTAACACTCTTATACTATTCAGTAAGAAAAGTTACTCATCTTAACTTTACAGTGGAAGGCTCGAAACCCCAATATGTTAAATCTGAATCCCAGAGAAAGACGACTGAAATTTATTTGTTGCCTTTAAAATGAACTTCATCATAAAATATCTTGAAAAACTGTTACAATTCTTTGGAGAAGAATTAAAATCCATCTACATATTTTTATATCTTTCTGTCTTAGTAATCTTCATGATTGTTTTTCAATGATGATTATTTTTGAGTTCTGATGCCCAAACATGGCACATATATCAACATAAATCTTTCCCTTTTTGTTGTTTGTTCATTTAGAATTAAAAGGTGTTAGTAGAGATATCATATGTGACAAGATACTGCCTCTCATAATCTCAGTATATTTTGCATGAAAAATACAAATATCAGTCATGTATGGCTCTAATACGCATGCAAGCACACAAACATATATACAGTTTCTGTACCTGAGTGGGCACTGGCAGTACAACATATCTCTTTTTATTTATCTAAGCAGCACAAATGAATTGTTATTTGCATGGATCAATACATTAAATCAATTTCAGTTTAGATTTTTTGCATTGGGCTCCAACAATGAAATGATGTTTCTATGCAATTAATATTTTAACTATCTAGGGTAATGAATGCACTATACCTTAAAAGCTTAATGAACAGTCATTTGTAATAAAGAGCAAATGTAGTGATTCAAGATACCACACTATTTTAAGGCAAACAAGATTAGTAAAAGCCCAGAAGGTAAAGTAGAATATTCCTACTGTATGAATATGTACCAGAAACCATTTAGCTGAGCAAGATAGATAATACAAGATAATACTTTTTTAATTGTAATCAGTAGTGCATCTTTCACAATGGCACTGATAAACAGTCTGCTGGTGCAATGTTTAGACCAGGGACACACATTTAGAATCTAATTAGAATTGAATTTGCTACCTTTCCATTTTCTAAATAAGCTTCCTTGTTTTGTTAAAGTAGGGTCTGCAGTGTACTACATGCTGATTGTAATGTTTATTACTCTCTAGTTACCTGGCTGAATATCTTGTAGATATTTGTCCTTATTCATCTTTAGAATAAATATTATATCCTTTGTTGAAAGCACCCTTTTCTTGTGAAATTCTACTTTGGCTTTTACCACTGTGGTCATAAATTGTGGAATTTGTATTGCCCCAAAATGTAATCTAAGTAAATATTCTGTTTTGTTCTTTGTTTCATTTGTCATTATATGTAGCTCATTTTCTGTCACCCCTTTCCTACCCTTCTGAAAACACTCATGATGTTTCTTATTTTCATAAATGTTCATGTCATATTTTTACCAGCGGTTTTATTTACTCCATATATGTGTGTTTATCTTAAGCATCTTTAACTATGGCTTGTGATCTGCAAAGTTGACTTCTTTCAGTTGGTTCGATCATCGTAATTATTTTTCATCACCCTCTCATCATTGTTTACAAGTAAGAGTGGTTGCTCTAATTAAACCCTACAAATTAACTGTTCTCAATTAATATATGTTTATATTAGCAAATATCACAAGATGCAGAAACAATTATCATCAACAGGTATTAAGACTACTAACAGTCACAAATACTGGCAACTACAATATATGAGTGTTTCTTGTAGAAATCACCCGATGTTGCATTTAATGCATGGTATTGTATTAATTAGCTAGTTTTGGTATTATAATAAAGTCACTAGTTCATGGGAGATGTACAAGGAAGAATTCAGAAACAGAAAATTTTAACTTTATTTAAAAAAAGAACAGATGATATATATGAAAAAGGTTCATTCTCATTATATTTTGGTTTTGTAACATTGCTGAAACAATGGGAGACCGTGTAAGACCCTCACTTGGCTAAGAGGCCATTCATCCTTTTCCTAGCCCTTCATAATCTCATCATTTATTTGCAAAGAGAGACAATTATCATTGACATTTGCTGGATTGAATACCTTGTAAAATCCAGAAAGAAACTTGCATTTATCTTCCCAGGTTGCTATTCTCTCTCGCTCTATAAATGCTCCTCTGTATTGCTGTTCGCCCTGTGGCACTTACTTGTCTCCATGCTAGCATAATAACATGCTTGCCGCTGTCAATATATGTTTTGCCCTTACTCTTGGGGTCTTGCTGCTCTTATCATTTCCCATTCTATTCTTACAGGCAACTATTTAACCACCGGCAACCCATTACAGAATTATACTGTATACAACAGGGATTCAGTCTCTATTTTCCTATATTCGTGAGTGAACCCTATTTATGAGTAAAAACTATTAATAACATTTAGTGGCAAGTTATTCCCTCACCAACAGTAAAACAGGACATATTTTTCACTATTCACTTTATTACTTTGTCACTATCAATAAGTCTGTGGATTCATTGTCGTAATGGCATCATTGTTCTTAGATCACTGTAATTTGAATTGCAAGATTAAAAAAGCAGTTTTAATTCACAGTTTAAGTGGTTCCAACACAAGTTCAAATTAAAATTTAGCCTTAGTACTTCCCATATAGAACTTAACAAAGGAACTGAATGTACTAGATAAGAAAGCCATTTTAAAATGGTTGTTACCAAAATGTGTGGTATTTATCAAGTTTGATATAGTAAGAATCAGTTACTTCTCTCAAAAAATAGTTTATTTCCTGTAACATTTTCTGTATGGGTTATTCTCTCTGCAGCATGTACTCCTTTAAATACAGCATTCACTTGAGCTATAAGTCTTCCTGTGATAATCCCAACAGATAGTAATACACTTTTGAATAACTGACATAAACTATAAGATAAACCATTTTAAACCATCCATACGGTCTTCTTGTCCTAAAACTCTCAAAGAAACTTTTGTGTTGATCTTTTGTGTTGATCTCCTCTGTTCAACTATGATGCCCAGCATTTCTTTTCCCAGCAGCTGATAGGGTGCAGCTATTTAGCCATATATCCACCTATTGATGAACTTGCTATTTCATCAGACTTTACAAAAGAAAGCTAGGACCAAGTTTTCTGGTAAAGGGTGGCATGGTGGCACAGTGGGTAGCGCTGCTGCCTCGCAGTTAGGAGACCTGGGTTCGCTTCCCGGGTCGAGTTTGCATGTTCTCCCCGTGTCTGCGTGGGTTTCCTTCAGGTGCTCTGGTTTCCTCCCATGGTCCAAAGACATGGTGGTTTGGCGATTCTAAATTGTCCCTAGTGTGTTCTTGGTGTGTGGGTGTGTGTGTATGTGTGTGCGCGCCCAGCGGTGGGCTGGCACCCTGCCCGGGGTTTGTTTCCTGCCTTGCGCCCTGTGTTGGCTGGGACTGGCTCCAGCAGACCCCCGTTACCCTCTAGTTAGGATATAGCGGGTTGGATAATGGATGGATCCATTCTGGAATTTGGCTTAATTTGCTTCTGATGATAACTGCTGCTCTACTGTGTATCACTAACTGCCTGTTTGAACTAGTTGGCTTCTCTGGTACTAGCTGTCTACAGTACTATCATAGTATTACATTGTAGCATGAATATACCCCATTATGTATTTATTAACTGTTTCTTTCTTCTTTTTCTTCTTTTTCCACTTCTATGTAGGATCCATGTGCCTGATCAGCATTCTCCATACAGCTCAATCCTGCACCTCCTCCCGAGTCAAGTCCTTTTCCTTCAAATTTTCTTTTACTTTATGCATTCACCTCTGCTTCGGCCTCCCCTGCTTTCTTTTTCCCTGTACTTCCATTTCAATACTCTTTTGCCAACATATTGATTTATTCTTTCCTTTCCAAAATTCTGCCTTCTGAAAAAAAAATTTCTTTTTTCTTGCTGAATAATTACGCATTTTAAAAGACTACTTAAATACTTGATAGATGGAACGAACAAACTTTATTTATCCCCAGGGAGAAATTTGGTATTTTACAGAAGCTCAATACATGAAGAAAGAAAAGAAGAAATAAATAAATAGATGAATAATGATATATATATATATATATGTATATATATATATATATATATATATATATATACAAACAACATGGTCTGAACACACACCAGAATGACTAAAAGGGAAGAATATTAAAAAGAAAGAAAATTTCTGCCTTGGCAGTTACAGTCCCAGTGAGGCATTATGCAGGCGTATAAAGGAGCTCCAGCAGCATTTCTTGATACACTTCTGCTGAATAATTCATTGACTGAAAGTTCTTGGTGTTGTTGTGTCAGAGAGAGGATGTGTAGCATTGTTCATAGTGGAACTCAGTTTTGTTTTAATTATCCCCTTCATTTCTGCCTCCAGGTTTCCGGAGTGAATCCCATAACTGAGCCTGCCCTTTTATTTAGTTTGTTCATTCAGTGGGCCTTTCTTGAAGTGATGTTACCAGTGCAGCACACCATAGCATAGAAAATTGCACTGGCCATCACAGAGTTATAGATGTGAAAAATGTCACTACCCAAATTAAAGAAGCTCAGTTTCTTAAGAAAAAATAGCCTGCTCTGCTGTTTCTTATATAGTTTCTCTTTTTACAATATATACAGTCCAACCTGACATTGATATGGCTCCTCAAGTGTCTACATCCACTTCCTTAATAGTAATCGGATAAAGAGGCAGGAGACAATTATGTTGATTTGCATGTTTTTTCCAGTTTTTACCTTTTTTGTAGAAGAATAAGAATTTATTTTACATTTCCAATTAAACTTTTCACTTTCAATGTAGAACAAACAAATCTGCATTTGGGCTTTCAAAGGGCTTTTCAAATTAGAAAACTACATAAAAATAACAAATTATATTCAAATTTTGACTAAAATTTGTCCCTTCACAAAAACAGTATACTCTGTTTGCACAAAGTGATGTACAGTAGAACCTCTGGTCACAAACGTTTCCGAGCACGTACAAATCGGGTTACAATCAAAAAGTTTGCCAAAATGTTGCATCTGTTCACGACCACACGCTTTGGTGGCAGACAAAAACACTGGCAGCCAGTTTCCCTACGCTCGTTCATATGTGCCAATGATTTCCCATTCTCCATATCCCATTTTCTTTTGTTTGCGTACACAGGACCTAACAAAGCAGCTGATGTTGCAAAAGGAGTTACAATGTTAACCAAGCAGAGGCCTCAAGTGCTGGAAGAGGTGGAAAAACTGTTGCTAGTGTGGTTGAACGAGAAGCAACTTGCAGGGGGCAGCGTAAGGGAGGCGATCATATGCAAGAAAGACAGGAAGATTCATGGTGATTTGCTGAAAAAAAATCCTTCTTCGAGTTGCGAAGGTGAGGAATTTAAAGCCAGTATATGATGGTTTGAAAAGTTTCGCAAGAGAGGCGGCATTTAATTTTTTTTCCCCTGTGCTTAAAACTCATAAAAAAAGTGTTTACAGCGAGCGGTTCATAAGGGTCTAGCGCAAACTCTTACAATGTTAGTTTTCTCTGTTGTTCAAGGTTTTCTCAGTGTTATTCAATGTTTTTACATTTAGTTTACTATTACACTGTGCTTTCTATGGTATAATTAACTATTTTTAAAAAATACATATCTACATACAGTTAGTACGGTCTGGAATGTGTGATGGCAGTTATTCTCCAATGTTTTAATAAGAAAGTAATTAAGCTTTGTTTGCTGTAGTGGATGCTTAAAAGTTCTATCATAAAGTTGTAGTAGTCAATGATTTCATATTCATGGGTTAATCTGAATAGCATGAGGAGAAGAATGCTACCTTTAGAGTGTTGAAGATTCACAGTTCGCTGTTAGTACAGCAACAGAGACAAAGCAGGAGAATAGAAGAATCAGCTCCAATATGCACCATGAAGGTGGGTGTGCTCAAATGGCAAAAGACTATCACTTTTAGTAAAGATACAACTAAGATAAAGTGTTCACCCTCTTTGAACACTACCACAAAACTACAACTGGACAGTCAAGTATTTTAAAAATGGAATTTACATGGTACAGTGATGTCAACAATTTTATACCTTTGTGTTTAATTTGCAACAACATAAAAGTGATAAAATGAGAAGTTTAGAAAAGATTGATGATGAAATGCAAATAAAATTGTCTCGTACAGTATTAACTTTAATATTCAAGCTAATAATCTTTAGTGGCAACGATTGGCAAAACTATCCAGGCAAAGATTTAATTGATGGGAATGTGAGAGGACAGGGGGCCCCCTACATATTCTTTAAAAAACATACAAAATAGCAGAACATAACTGAAGAAATTAAATTTGTCAAAATTAAAGTCAAAGAGCAAAAATATAAGAGACTCGAAAGTAAGACCTGAAAATGATTGTGGATCAGACCACAATACAGTCTTGGTGAACACCAGAACAATTCTGTGCAGGAATGTGTGTGTGTGTGTGTATGTGTGTTAAGCTCAGGTCAACAATAATGAACTTGGTGAGTTCCACTACCCCAACAATAATACAACATGGGTTTTCTATCTAAACCCCTTCTAAAATCTAGCTAAGTATGTAAATACAAAAGTTTGTTGATCTGGGATGTCAAACAGAATTTTGAAATTCATTAAGGTGTTGCTAATGGGAAATGATTGGAAAGTACTCAGTATAATTAACAAACTAATTAAAAGGGCAGACTCAGTTATGGGATGCAATCTGGACTACATGGAGGTAGTAGCAAAGGAGATGATTAAAACAAAACTGAATGCCATTATAAACAATGCTGCACATCTTCTCACTGACACACTAACACATGAGGATTTTCAGCAAAAGTGTGTCAAGAAATGCTACCATCAGAAGTTTTCTTTCTTTTTAATATCTATTGTGTGTGTGTGTGTGTGTATGTATGTATGTTGTGACGGATGGCCGGGGTCCATGCCTGGCCGGGACGCCCCTTAACCACATCTGCCAGGGGGACAAGGGTGGGAAGTCCAGTATCTCCCCCTGGACGATAGATGGCAGCCTCCCTGGGTTGCAGCGGTCCCTCGGACTCCCGCAAGGCTTCATGGGCGTTGAAGTTCTGTGCAGCTCTGTGGGGCTCTGCAGGTGCCGCCAGGGGGTGCTGCAGCAGGAGCTGCTGGCCCCTTTTGGGCACAGGTTTCACCTTACCTGGAAGTGCAGCCGGATGTCGCCAATCAAGCACCTGGAGAACTTCCGGGTACCCAATAAAAGGGAGCCAGCGACCACCACACAGCAGCCAGAGTTGGGTGGAAGGAGGACAAAGCTTGCTGAGGAGGAGTGGTGGTGGAAGAGAGAAGGCGTAGCCCACAGACGAAGAAAAATAAGTTTATTTATTTTTATATGTGCCTCCGTGTCCAATCTGTGTTGGGTCGGGCGCTACAGTATATAGCATGCCTCATACAATGTATATATATATATATATATATATATATATATATATATATATATATATATATATCTTGGGTCGAGACGTGATCGTCTCGGAAAGACACTTTGACGTCATGCGAGACTAGACATTACAACTGTGATACGGTGACTTTTCCATATCACGCCCTACTTACAAAAAATTTAAAACAAGTTCACGGACATCTAACCTGTAGTTGTTGGAATGCTTTTGGCAGACACACTTCATGTGCTCCCAGCTCTTAAAAATGTTATACGTTCTAGATGGCACGTGAACGACTAAGCAAAGAAGAAAGAGCAACGTGTCGAAAAGAGACACAAAAGCGTTGGAGAGAAAAGAAGGCAAAAAAGGATGCACAAGAGAACAATAATAATCTATGTGCAAATTCAGATAATAAGGACAGTAATAATCAGCCCGGACATCCCGCAAGAGACAATTTGACGTCTCGTGAGAGACACTTTAACGTCCCGCAAGACAAAGCAGTGAGACCATAGGACAGCTGTTGTACAGGCCTTTAAATGATTGACATGCAGCGCGACAAGCAGAACATGCATCTCAGCAACATAAGCAGAAAAACAGCAGCTGTTCCGTCTGCATTTCCTTAGCGTGCGTTCATCCCTCCCTCCCTTCACAACGTAAGGGGCAGAGACGCAAAATGGCTGGCATTTAGAGCACCCTGGATAGGGGGGTTGTCAGGGGCTTAGCAAGCAAAGCGAGGACAGCTGCTGTACAGGCTTTGAAATGATCGACATGCAGCACGAGAAGCAGAACACGCAGCACGGCAGGTGGAGAAGTAAGCAAGCAGGTGATCTGTCCACATCTCCAAAGCATGCGTTCAGCCACCCCCTTCACAATGCGAGTGGCAGAGATACAAAGTGGCTGCCGTGTGGAGCGCCCCGGGGTGTGGGGAGGGGAGAGTTCGCGAAGCAAGCAGGGGGTAAAGAGCAACTCATATATACTCATAAATATATTTATTTGTTTAAAGAGCTTCTGTAAAAAGCCACATTTCCCACTGGGGACAAATAAAGTTCTATCTACTGTCTATCTAGTGACAAGGAAGAGCTGAGGTTGTCTTGTTTGCTTTAAAGTAACACAGTGGTCAGTTTGTGGACAATTCTCATGCCTTGCTACCCCAATTCTAGATCATAATTGTTTAGTTTTGATAAATTTGATTTGGAGTTTAATGATTAACTTTAAACCCTTGAGACTATCCCAGGTTGGCACCCTGCCCAGGATTGGTTCCTGCCTTGTGCCCTGTGTTGGCTGGGATTGGCTCCATCAGACCCCCGTGACCCTGTGTTCGGATTCAGCGGTTTGGAAAATGGATGGATGAATGGATGGACTATCCCAGTGTCTACACCATGGAAAATACAAGTTGTCAATGCAATGCAGTGTTTTTTGCAACTGTTACCTTAGTGTTGCCATACTAGTGCAGCTAGTCATTCTGCTACAAAAGAGTACCAAAATAGGAGAACCAAGAAAATGAATTACAAATTCAATCATAACATTAACCAGTACTTGCACTCCATCAATATTAAAACAAACCCACTTGTATATGAACAGGAAATCATCTGTCTCATTGTATAATATTTGTAATCTTAGATGGTCCTACAAATAGCTTTGTCTATGCAAATAGCGCTGCAGGCTGCAGTTAAAAATCTGTCAGTGTTGTTCCAGGTCATAAGCTGAAGTGATAATAACTTAGTGGATTTTTTTTTGTTATTGTTGTTTTGTTTTTTTTTTATATGAGACTTTCAGGGCATTATGTCTGTTAGTAATAACTGTTGTGTTCAGATTGCCTTCCTATTATATTTTTGTTCAGAAATGTAAGTAATGTTTGTTGAGTAATGATTAAAAAGGCACTTTATGCCTACTTGAGTAAAAGTTTCATTTTCTATTTTCTTGCACTATTAAATTTATCACACAACTGCACAAAATAATTTGCTATATCTTACATTATTATTTGTGTATATTATCTTTAATGGAGGAAACTTGATGTATTTATTTTTTTTATAATAGTTTTCCACCTTTGGAACAAATGTACACTTTAAGTATACTTAGTACAAACACTGCATCTGGATATTACATTTAAAAAGACATTTCATTATATCTTTATTTTTAAAAGCTACTGCTAGCATAACTGAGCCAAACATATACAGTAAATGCTGGAGATTTTTGTTGGAGTTACAGACCTTATGACAACAAAATGTATTGCTTTTAACTCACCATTAATTAATAAGACTATAAAATGTCATTTATACAGGGTTAGCCAAAAAGAAGTACCACATTTCAAACTTTTATTCTACAAAAATGCTGCTCAGATAAAATAAATTTCATTACAACACAAGAAAGGGTATACAAAATAGATTTTTTCCCATAATTAGCGATACACGATTTCTGAACGCTCACATGACTCGTTCGGCCATTTCAAGGGGAATAATGTTAATTTTGTGGCAAATAGCGTCCTTGAGGGCTTCAATGTTTTGAGGTCGGTGTGTGTGTATACCTTCGACTTGAGATAGCCCCACAAGAACCAAGATCAGGCAAACGTGAAGGCCACCTGACATCACTGTGCATGGAGATCAGCTTCCCTGGAAACATCTCCCACAAAACTTGAATGGATCTTTGTGCCATATGAGCTGTTGCTCCATCCTATTGAAACCAGGAATTCACCAGATCAATTTCTTCCAGTTGGGGCTGCAAAAAGCTCTCTAGCATTTCAATGTAATGTTCTGAAGTGATGTTGTCCGTTGTTCCCCCCCCCTCCTCAAAAAATTAAGGGCCTACAATGACAAATTCTGCAACAGCACACCAAACTGTAACACGCTCACTGTGCAGGGGTCTCTGATGACGTTCTCAAGGGTTGGTTTCAGCCCAATAGCGAAAGTTTTACTTATTTACGCTACCATTCAAATGGAAATGTGCCTTGTGGAGTCTCAATGAACGATTTGCAGAATGTTTGTGTACAACTCTTTACGGCCCTCCCAGTCTCTCTCAGTGAGTTCCTGCACTACCATCATTTTGTATGGATGGAAATTAAGGTCCTCATGCAAAATCCTCCTCAAAGACATATTGGAAATGCCTAAGGTAGAAGCATGTTTGTGTGCTGAACATCTAGGAGGCTACAAAATTGATGCCCTTACAGCTTAGATGTTTTCAGGCATTTGTACAGTCCGAGGAGAGCCTGGAGATTTTCTGTTCAATGTTGTATCCATCTGTCTAAATTTACCCACCCACTGAAGAATTGTTTTCCGATTTGGGACATCACCATTAGGAGGAATGCTGAAGTGCATTCGGAAGACGTGTTGCGTACTGATGATGGATTTGTTGTTTTTGAAGAACGCTTCAACAGCGAAAGCACGGTGCGCACCAGACCAATGTATGTTTCTGACTGAAAACTACAAGGGATCGCCTGTCAAAGGACCCCCACCTCAAACCCACTTTGCTGGCTCTACCTCGCGCAATGACCTTGAGAAATGTGGTACTGTACTTCATTTTGGCTCACCCGGTACAAATCGAATACTTTGACATGTTTGAACAAATCTGATATTTTAACATGTTGGAATATTACTGTCATAGATATATAAGGAAATATAATTTCCTTTTTTTGTATTCATTCTAAACTTATATTTAATAAACTGTTTATAAATGTTTGATGGTGACTCTTCTGCTCTTTCGATTTCATGTGTTCTTTGTGAGCAATGATACCTAATTGAAGCATATCTGATGGTGTAATGTGTGCTTTGTACTACTTACAATTTTCTTCTGTATTTTAGATCACTGAATGAACATTGTGAGTTTGATAATTTAGGGAAAAAGTATTTCTGCACTTAATATTAACCAAGAAAGCTAAGCCATTTTATTAGATTATAAGTTCCTGTAACTGTAGTTAAGCTGCCTTCCATTCATAAATGAGTTAAAATGATACCTACAGCATAATCTCCTGGGGTATGAGAGAATCAGTGTTAAAATCTCTGAGATTAGCTGCTGGTAAATTCTTGGATAACCCACATGATGCCTGTTAAAGTTATTTGTTGTATGCCTATTGGAAGGGCTTAACATTAAAATGATTTTGTGATAATAAGATAAAGTCTTGCTTGGAGTTGACCATAGTTGCTGCTTGCAAGCAGGTGTAATTTCAAATGCAAAAAAATTTACAAGGGAACCAGGTGAACAAATTATTAAACAAGAGGCTAAAGAACAAGCTGTAGTTAAAGAATCAAAAGAAATGTCCTAAGCCTGGTGTAAAGCCCTTCCCCTCTCTTATTAACACATTTTTGAGTTTTATTTTTATAATTGAATCCAAAGATACATGTACAAATGCATCAGATACTCGCTGCCATTTTAAATAACCATGGTGGAATCACGTCATATGTTACAACCATGTGACATCACACAAAATTCCCAAATGGCATCATTGTCAAAACATGACCATGTCCATGTCAAAAAATGGTATTAACTATAGGAAAAACAAGAAAGAAAAATGATGATATTTAAATAATAAAATGACTAACCAAATGATAATATAAAGTGGGTAGCGCTGCTGCCTCGCAGTTGGGAGACCTGGGGACCTGGGTTCGCTTCCCGGGTCCTCCCTGCGTGGAGTTTGCATGTTCTCCCCGTGTCTGCGTGGGTTTCCTCCGGGCGCTCCGGTTTCCTCCCACAGTCCAAAGACATGCAGGTTAGGTGGATTAGTGATTCTAAATTGGCCCTAGTGTGTGCTTGGTGTGTGGGTGTGTTTGTGTGTGTCCTACGGTGGGTTGGCACCCTGCAGGGGATTGGTTCCTGCCTTGTGCCCCGTGTTGGCTGGGATTGGCTCCAGCACACCCCCGTGACCCTGTGTTTGGATTCAGCGGGTTGGAAAATGGATGGATGAACAATAAAAATAATAAGACCTGGAGTGCATTCCTAACAGCTTGCAACATTTTGTTGATTACATGTAACTTTGATTTTTTGTTAACAAAAAAAGCTGTTTTTGGTCTGTTGTATACTGCTGTTAAAAAGTTTTGTTTCTGTTCTGTTCCCCTTTACTCAGGGCCAGTGCCACCATTAAGGCAAATTAGGCATTCCCCTATGGCGCAGATTAGAAGGAGGGAAAATCTCAGCCGCATGGGTTAGGTACCGAACAGTTGGTTGGTGCACTAATAAGCTTGGCCTAGGATGCAAAATAACCTAGCACTGGCACTGCCTTTACTTATCACCTTCTGAATATCTATAAAATGCATATACAGTATAACATATCATAAGGTGTTACAATAATACAACTCCGTGTTATTTACTGTCAGTTAGTCTATTCTGCGATCCAGTGAGAGAGAGCAGAAATGAACCAGTTAATATGGGGTCATTTTCTTTAAATAGTAACACAATGACGGAGCAGAAGTTCAGCTACTTATGAAGAATGTTTATTAATCTTGCCAAATCCTAAAAAAAGTTTTCAGCTCTTTTTTTATATTTTCTCATTATAAAACAATAATATAACTATTTCCCATTTTACTATCACAGGAGGGTTAAGAACCTTCCACCTGAGCGAGATCAGACAGCATGCTAGCTTGGATTACATTGAATTACTGTGATTCATAGACTATCTGACAGATAAATGCAAAAGAGAGACATATCTGCCTGATAATATTTCTCACAAGTAACAGTTTGTACTGTGTTTGACCATCACACTCAAGATTTGTGTGTATGAAAAACATTTTTTTAGGCCACATTTTGTACATATGGATGTAGAGTGTATTTCATTTAAAGCCAATATCATTTCATTTTCTGAAACTCTAATCAAAAGGTTGTGTTCCCAATGCTGAAAGATACTGTCTAAAGATGCATTGTTAGTTTCAAAGGAAAAGGTAATTAATTAATTTTAATAAGGCACACAAATTGCAGAAGAGAATTTGTAATGAAATTAAATAATTAACTCCATGCATGCTGCTGTCATTGTAAAGTAAGCACCTGAAACTATGATGGGTGTGTGCCCCCTTCAAAAGCAAGGACTACACACAGATTGAAAATAGCATTTATAGCAAAAGAAGGCAGGTGCTCAGGCACCCTGTACAGTGCATGTGCCTGCTGTTCTTCTCTGAAGTCTATTCCATTATAATATCGAACCGAAACACACAATTGTGCCTGGTCTGTGTTGTCTGTCAATTCATCAATAGTTAAGGATATAAGATCGGCCTGACTGGCATCATTTATCAACTATCTTTGCCAAGAAGATTATATGCAACATGCAACAGTTTCAGCTAAAAGACTTACAATTTGACTGATTACATTAGATTATCCTTTGATTTATCATTGGCAAAATTCAATACAATGTCTATAGCTCACTATTTTAATACCTCCAACTCAGGTAAGGATTTGTTCTGCTTAGACATCATCCATGCAGGTTTAAGGAACACACTTGTTGCTTTTTCTTTTTTAGTCAGAAAAAGGTGGATATTTTCTTACTGTGATAGTAGCTAGCTTTCAAGTCCTTGGAACTTGATGGATAAGATTAATTAAAAGTGGCATGATTCCAAAGATAACGACACCTTACATTGTATTCTCTTATGATGGCAATTGTTACATTAGAGATCTGACAGATTGGCATTTCAGAATGATCGTAAAGCATCGTAAAGACATAATTATTTGTTCATTCATCATTAAAATGAAGATTCTTGTCATTACCTCCTAAAACATTTTTGAGTTATTTTTTGTAGAAAACTTTTGTTAATTGCTAAGTTGCAACATGAACTTTGAATGGAACTTCTACAAATTGCCAATTCACAAACTCAAAAAGGGCTTCAATTGTAAAACAAGGGACTCTTATGAGGCCTAGCTACAAAGTATGAGAAGCAGACTTTGTATCCTACACAGGCCAAAAGAAGCCAAGCTTTTAACTGTCATGAGAAGGGAAAGGGAACCCATTAAAACCCTTTGTCCAAAAAACAAAACGCTTTTATTGACAATGTATTCATAAGCAAAAACCTGAACAAGTACGAATCAAGATGGTTCCCTAGATGGGTAAACCAGAGTGAACACTAAACCAAGTCCATATTCCATAGACAGAATTCAAAGTTCAAAGCAGTGCTCATAAACCAGAAACTCCAAAAAGTAATTATAATAAAAAGAAGTTGTCAAATCCAAAAAAAACAAGAGAGCGGCAAACAAATATCAGCGTAAGTAAAATCAGGGATTGAAATTTCTGACCACTTTAAATAGAATTGAGGGCTCAGGGGTAACATCAGTGAGGTTTAACTTAGAGTGCACTATATATATATATATATATATATATATATATATATATATATATATATATATACACTATATATATATATACTGTAGATAGATATGTACATATATATATATGTATGTATATATATATATATATATATATATATATATATATATATATATATATATATATATAAACTAGGGGGCTTTGCCCCCTGCTCACTTCGCTTGCCAACCCCCCAACCTGCACTACGCACTAGCCTCTTTGCGGTTCTGCCGCTCACGTATGGGGATGCAAATGCAGATGTACAATTTAAATGATTAGTTCAATTTATTTTTATTTTCATGAGAACTGTTACATATGCATCAACGCAACGTATAACAGCCCATAACTGAATTTTGTTTCTTTCTCTCTATTAAATAAATAATATTTATAATGACTTTTTCAAATGTTTGGCTTTGAGATTTGTTAACTGTCTTTGCAAAAGCTATTCTAACCAGAAACTGTTAATGTTTTAATACAAATGGCATATTAAGATCTCCTTTGTTGTCTAATGTTATTCGCAGAAGATGTACTACATTACCTTTCTTGGATACATCCTTCTTTCTACAGTAATTTGTGCATTGTAAGACCAGACGTTGTTAATGATTATAGATATTCTATGGGATATTGTAAGTTTTTATTTTCATCTTTCACACGATCACCACCAACTATTTCAGCATAGTCTATTGATACGCATTTAACCAATTTACCTTGTAACCGTTCAACATTTTTGTGACACATTTAACCAATTTGATGTGTAACCAATCAACATTTTTGGCGTTAATTTGTTTGACTTCCTCATTTCTCAATGCTAGGGTTGCGCGTGTACTCATTATTAATGTTGATAACCCTTCGTGATGAAATTTTTCAATAAGATTTGGACATAATACGTCTTCTTTAATTGGGAACTTAAAGTGACAAAAACATTAAAATATATAAGAGCTGAGAGTGCAGGAAGTATGTTTGACAAAAGCATTTACATGAGAGTTGAGGTCTTGTTTGAAAATGTTTGAGAGGAGGGAGTGACTTGAAAAAATGTCAAGGCAAAAGTCTTGTCTCACGGGACTTAAAAAAATCTCTTCCAAAAAGTCCTGTCGCGTCAAAGGATTTTTTTATATAATAAAGACATATGTGTGTGTATGCATATATATATATATATATATATATATATATATATATATATATATATACACACACACACAGTATATAGATAGATAGATAGATAGATAGATAGATAGATAGATAGATAGATAGATAGATAGATAGATAGATAGATAGATAGATAGATAGATAGATAGATAGATAGATAGATAGATAGATAGAACAAAGGCAACGTAAAACAGTTAGGGTCTCATATGAACACCCCGTTTAATACCAGCATTTCTAGTTAGCATAGGAACAGCTTTGGATTTCATTTCAGCAAATAGGCTTCAATAAAATGGCTACTATGGCTCTGGCAGTTACGTGTTCACAAATGAAAGCTGACTTCCAGCTAGTTCTGTTCTTTTATCTGATTGAGACTGGAAGAGGCAGGACTTCCAAAGAATGCTGGAAGTGAGATGACTCATTAGTCTCTAGGGAGGAAGAAGAGGAGAGGTTTGTGCCTGTGTTTTAGCTGCAATGCAGAGCCTCCAGCACACTCCCGTAAAAGTATTCTCTAAGAAGTAATATCCAAAATAAGAAAACATAAACATATTCAATAACAGTATTTACAAAATAATTTTCAAAAGGCAACAAGCAAATTGATCAAATAAGAGACACTTGAACTAAAGACATATGGCTATAACACTTATTAGTAAAGGTTACTTGATGAGGTGGAACCATTGTGGATTTTCATGACAAAAAATGTGGATATAAATGATTAATCATGCTCTTTTAGATTGATAATAACACCAGAATAAATTCAGTGTAACATATGCTTAATGATTCCTTACCTTGCATACAGTAGATTTAATAGGTCTGAACTGATGATGTGATGTGAATGTGTGGGTAATTAGAAAGTGTCCACAAGTGATGAAAGAGTGTGTCCTTTGAATTATGCGAGGTGCTTATATGCATGTGTCTGTGTGTGTGTCTGTCTGGTGGGGGGTTAAGCAGGGGTTACAGCAGGTCCTGGCCAAAAGAGCATTTGCGCTGCTAAAATTTGGCCCCATTTAAATTGATTTGATGACCCCGCTGTACATGTTTATAGTTGTGAAGCAATATGCATCGGCTATGCTGTATGGCAGGGTGACACAAGTGTGAATGTGAGCAGCTGGTGAGAGAATTCAAGGAGTTATGCCAGGTTCCAGGGGTGAGGAGGTTCATATTTTGTTGCAAACTATAAAAAATCCATTATGAATTACAGTACACCAACCCTCCCTTTTCAATGATTAGGGTAGCAGGTTGATTGACTGCAAAGTTGTGTTCATTATAATTGTGCTTTGTAAGGAAAGTGTTTTAGAAGGCTTTATACTTGTATTCTGCTTAGTCAGTTTGAATTATATTTAGGCTCTATTAAAATTGTTTTACTTGACGCTCAATCTGAAACAGATTATATGCCTTCTTGTTTCTGTGTTATATTTTTGTCTGTCCTACTTGCCATTTGATGTGAGAACTGCTGAAAACTGTGACAAAAAACATACATTGGAAGTAAATAAATAAAAAGTAAGCATTCCCTAGATGATATGAGCCTTTGCTTTCAGTTATTGCTCTGAAAAGCCATTGTATGCAGTATTTCAATCAAGTGATAAGGCAGTTTTTTTTTCTATTTTAATAATGTTTTTTTTCCATCAAACATATTTTTATTTCACTTTCATGAGAAATTAAAACAATTAAATTCACACCTGGACAATTATTTTTCATGTTGATTTTAAGAGCATGACAATATTCTCACAGTGTTATCAAAGACTTACTGCGGTAAACAGTACTTCAATCAGAATTTCCTATCTATAATACTAGCTGATAACAAAGTCAGGGTAGAGTAGTGATCAGGCTAAACAGAAAGATAAAGCTTTGACTTCCCAGGAAAGGCGCAAACAAATACACCAGATTGCTTTACTTGTGCTGCTAGCAAACTGTAGATGGAGCAGGTAAAGAAAGTCGTGGCTGCACATTCCAAGTTTTAATGTGCAATAAGACAATTAGTCCATACTCATAACCTTGTCTTTAAAACTACATAAATAAAATAATGCATAAAAGAGCTCAAAGTGTCAATCAATCCTTACCTTTGCATTTGAGCTCGTCTCTAAATGGCATGGCTGTGCATAGGCATTGCCAGCAGGGGTGGATTTCAGTATTGGAAACCCCACCCATAAATACATTTTTTATAGTTTCAACTGATTCATCTTATGTTTTATACACTTTCTCATCTCCCCTGAAATTAATTCTTGGCTACACCCCATGACTGTGCTGTTATTTAGGCTTCAGAATGTCAAATGCCCTAAACAATATTGTAGGGACTCAAACATTAATATTAAAAGAAAAAAAGTTATAATATTGGAATACAATTACATTAATAAATATCACTTTTATGCATAAAAATTACAAATGATGGAAACTGTTTCCTAGGATGTAGTCCAATTTAAACACATTTTTAAAATATGTACAGTATATGTATTGCAATGAGTGTACATTGGTCATCTTTTTATTATGACCAAATTAGGCAAGATTTCAATTTGCATACAGTTTCACAAAACCTACTCTACAAATTGTTTCACAAACAATTTTGCAATTGTGAAATGCAAAACTTACTAAAAAGTGTTTGAGAGAATTAAATATTTTAATTTGGATGGAAAACAGGAAATACTGCTCTCCTAAAACATCATTCACACTTCCATGTTTACCTGTGCTTTCTTTCTGCAGACGCAAAAAATACAGTGTACCAAAATACAAGAAAAAGCATGTAATTGATACTACCCTGGGAAAATCCATTCTGTTTATGCCCCTTTGTCACATCAATGCAGAAGAGTACCGAACACTTTTTTTTCATATGACATGTTGTATATTTTCCACGCAAAGACACACTGAAATGCAACATCATGCACATTACTGTGGTTCATCCACAGGAAAACACACTACATGGGAGGTCAACACTACCAAACCCCCCTCTCTCCCCCTTTTAATTAGCAACCACCTTATCCTAGCTGAGGATATGCACACTTTCAGTGATTTTTTTTTTCATAGAAACACGTGAAATTAATGCACGAAAACATTTCCAGACAGGAACAGACTGTTTTTCTACAAATTCTTTCATTCATCTCTAGTTGTCTCATTGTAGCTCCTTTCACCGACTAAACCAAGTCTCCCTTTTCTTTTTTCTTTTTGCAACATTTGGTGATTGGCAAGAGAAAGCAAGGAAGATAAGCATAGAATGGGAACTATTCCTTCTCATTCTCCTTCCATGTTCAAATTTCTTTGTCCACTTACTCAAGCCAAATTTGCTAACGGGGCATCACATCTGAATACGATGTCTTATAATAGAATATTTAAAAAAATAAGGAAAAAAGATTTCCTTTTACCTGTTTTCACTTGCTTGTTGATGGTGTGAAGGAAAAATTAACTGCTTAAGATTAATAGCTGACAAAGCCGTTTTGCTATAACGCACAGGTGTCGAACTCCGGTCCTCGAGGGCCGCAGTGGCTCCATGTTTTCATTCTAACCATCTTCTTCATTAGTGAGCCATGTTTACTGCTAATTAACTTCTTTTGCTTTAGTTTTAACTAGGGGGCTCCGCCCCCTGCTCGCTTCGCTCGCCAACCCCTGGTGTTGGGAATGACAAAGAGCGTGATGTATGAATGAGATATAGAATAGTGTGAAGGTGTAGATGATGCAAATAGAAAGCAAACAATAAAGTGTGTGGCACAGTGTAAAGGTTTATTGGAAAATTTCTTTGTACACGCCGTTTAAGTGTAAAAGGTAATTCCAGCTCAGAACTTGTAAGGTCAATGAAGATGGTTATTGTTGTGATCAGAGTCAAGTTTGTCAGAGCTTAGAAAGAGTTGTGTCTCTCCAGGAAGTAATGGAATGACTTGGGTATTTATGTTTTCCACATTAATATTTTTTGGATATAATATAGTGCGTTGTGTTAAAAGGGGCATTTGGTCTAATGAGATTGCTGTTCCAAATCTGTCTGTAACTAAGTCGTCGCAGATAAAGGCTTGAGGAATTGTAATAATATCTGGGTGAAGTCCATCTGTATTGGTGAGTGTACCATCTCTCAGTTGTAATAAGCAATTGTTATGATCTGGTTCTGGACATCGTATCTTTTTTACTAACTGTATCTTTTGAAAGCAATGCCAATTGTCTGCGTATTTTAAGGTGCACTGAACAATAGCTGAGTGCATGGTATCTGGAAGAATAGCTAATCACTGTCTAAAATCTCCTCCTCATAAAAGTACCTTTCCTCCAAATCGAATATTATTATTCATAAACGTTTGTAGAAGTTTATGAATGGTGTTGAGTAAGTGACTTCATGCCATTGTACATTCATCAATAAACAACATTTTTTCAAGACGGATGTCACGTGCAGTGCCACCGTTAATGTTCATAGTGGATACCGATTTGTAGGATCTAATGCAGTTGATAAAGATTTCACTTTCAGGTACATCGTCAGTTAGAAGCTTCTGTAGAAATTCAGGATATGAATGTAAAGGAGGCAGTCTAATTTGACCCTTTTGACAACAACGTGTAAATGTATTAATTGTATTGCCAGTTGTTTCTTCAGGGAAGTGAACTGAATGACAGTGATTGCAAATGACATTCATTAATCCGAATGAATTTTCCTGGTGTATGTTTTGCTTGTGCCGTTTGAGAGGCGCGTTGTTGCATGTGTAGTATTTGGGACGTGTTGTTTTGGAGCTGTAATCGATTTGCCTGTGCTGTGTGAGAAGCCCGTTGTAGCCTTCGCTGCCGTTAACATGTTTTGCTTGTGGTGTTTGAGTGCCGCATTGTTGCATGTCCAGTATTTGTGACGCGCTATTTTTGATTTTTAATTGATTCGCCTCCGCTTTGCGCAAAGTCCGTTTCACTCTATGTCGTGCATTGTTTGTATCGTGCCTTGTCCGTTTTTGTATGTCGGTCAGTTGAGCTTTCTGCTTTTGGAGTCTTGCTTGCTTGTTTTCTGGCCGGTCATATGCGCGTTGCTTTGCTCCCTTTTTTGTATGTCTGAGACGCGAGCTCTTTCTTTTGAAATTGTGCTTGTTTCGATGCAGCACTTTGAGACGCGCGCTGTATGCATCTACGTTCAATGTGTCTGTTCATTTGGGCACGTCTCTGTAACGGGGTTACTTGAGCTTTGCGTTTTTTGATCCGAGACATTTTTTCTCACGTATTTTCCTAAGCGCATTGTATGCGCTGCCGTGTATTCTTTTTGTTTCATTCGTGTTCGTGTGTTTGGTCCCGTTATCCGATCCGAATCGTTTTGTACCCGTGACCGTGTATGCATGACTTGTTTGTTCCTCAGCGTGCGAAATATGTATAAGTATTAAGGAGGATCGCACTCACTGTTAATATGGAGCCTTTTCTCCAGTTGAACGGTTAATAGTGCTTTATTTTAATGAGATCCACCTATGCTGCCTAGTGTGAAGGTTTTGAGATGACGTATTTTTAATATGGACGTTTCCTTTAAATATGTGGCTTTGGGTGTCACTTCTTATTGATGTGTGGGGGGGATTGTTGTTGCGCGAGCGTCTTCTTTCTTTTTGTGTTCCTGTGTCTTGTTTGAATCCCCCTCTTTGTGTGTGTCCCGTCCCTTGCTTGTAGGGTCTGTGGGGCAGTTTTGTGTTCTTTTTTTTTGTCTTCCATGGGCTTGTTGAATCCCCCTCTTGGTGTGTGTCCCGTTTCGTCCCGTGCCTGTAGGGTGTGGGGGGGGTGTGGTCGTGCCTTGCTGTTGTGCGCTCGTCTGTTCTTTTTTTTTGGTGTGTTTAGTTTCGTGTGCAATGTGTTTCGTGCTTTGCCCGCGTTTGACTACTTTTTTATGTGCCTTTTCGTTTTTTCGGTGCTTGTTGCGACTCATTTCTGTGACTCCTTTTTGTATGTGCTCACTCCTTTTTTCTGTGGTCTTGTCCGCCTCTCGTGGCCCCTCATCCGCCTTTGTCGCCCTCTTTTGTCCGCCTTTCTCCGACTCTCGCGGACTGTTTTTGCGCCTGTGCCTCTCGCGGACCCTCATCCGCCTGTCTCGCCCTCTTTTGTCCGCCTTTCTCCTCATCCGCCTCTCTCGCCCTCTTTTGTCCGCCTTTCTTGGCTCCTCAGCCGACTCTCGCGGACTCTTTTTGCGCCTGCGCAGTACGTCTTTTTGCAGCTACGGCCCATTGCCGGATGTGCCTGCGTCCATCATCCGGTTTAGCATTCTCGGTTAGTAATATGGATTAACTTGACTCAGGCCCCTTAGTTGTCTCTTTTTCCTTAATTAGTAGCCAAACAATAATGAGACAAACAAGCCACCACGTGACCAGCTCACCTGTGCTCATCACACAATATCTGAAAATAAAGAAAGGTAAAAGTCTCAGTAAGGTTGGTCTCTCAGGTCACCAAAACATTTTGACGGTGTTCTTAGAAAAAACAGAAAAATCAACAAATTTGGAAATATCTGCTTTGGCAGAATGCGAGCAGCAACAAGCCATTGAATTAAATAATGGGCTTAATTAACAGCAAGAATCAGCTTCTCATTAAGAGACTGTTTGGAGTGAAATTGGTTGGAGTTTGAAATCCCAGTATAGCTGGTCATCTGTTGGCTCGTTTCACTTCTCATTTCTGTTTGGCTGCCATTTAATGAAGAAACAAATCAATTCAGAGGACTGAATCCTTAAAAACATTGAATATTATTCAATATTGAAATGAAGGGAAAAGGAATTAATTAGCAGTGAAAATTGCTCACTGATTAGGAAAAGCGTTAGAATGAAAACCTGTAGTCATTGCGGTCCTCCAGGCCCGGAGTTCGACACCCCTGCTATAACGGCAGGTTATTCATATAGGCGTCTGTCATAAGACAGGGTGCAGTAAGCTGACCTAGGAAAATTTCCAGTTTCTTTAGGAATGTATCTATTTGACACAGGAAAGATGACCTTTCCTTCTTTAAAGTCTATCTGACAAGTGAAAAAAATAAAAACAGATGGCCCATTAGCCCAATAAAATGCTTAAGTAAATGATAGTATGCTTATTTTAATAAATAAGGGGAAGGGGGAGGAAGAAGAAATTATAAAAAGTCAATAGAAAAAAAAATTACTTTGCTCTTCTGCCTTGCAACGTAGAATCCAGGTACTCATCTGTGACTGAATAAAAATCTAATTGATTGAACTATTCCTGTCTTCCTCGGGGGGGGTTTCTTCCACAATGGCATATACAGGAATGCTTGCTGTTACTTGAACTACTATATGTTCCTTTTTCAGGAAATCCAAGGAATGTACCTCCTCAGTGTGTTGCTTGCAAGTAAATCCTTGTCTTGTCCATAGTAAAATAGTTAACTATCTTTTCCAGTTTTCCTGACTATGCTAAGTGCCATATCCCCTATTCAGTTTTTGCACCTCCTTTAACATGTCACACACTCAAAGCAAATTAGAATATTTTTTTTCCTCCACCATTTCTCCTCATGCACCACAAAATATTATGGCCCAAGGCAGTAAACTATTTCTGAACTTTTTCCTGCTTACAGTACCAGGTTCAAAGTTTTAATAAGTCAGCTAAACACATTAGCCTGTTTTGTAAGGGTGCATGAACTGAAATGGCCAGGGGTTAGGTGGTTCAGGGGAAGTAAGGACTTTTCAGTAACTCTAAAGGGCAAAGTGTGATGCTGAATACAGTTTGCCAAGTAAATATCAAAAAATGGTAATGTATTAGCCAAAATTACTTGTTCAACACTCAGAAACAAATTAAGCTTAAGCATGAATCACATAGGGCGGCACAGTGGCACAGTGGGTAGCGCTGCTGCCTCGCAGTTGGGAAACCTGGGGACCTGGGTTTGCTTCCCGGGTCCTCCCTGCGTGGAGTTTGCATGTTCTCCCCGTGTCTGCGTGGGTTTCCTCCGGGCGCTCCTGTTTCCTCCCACAGTCCAAAGACATGCAGGTTAGGTGGATTGGCGATTCTAAATTGGCCCTAGTGTGTGCTTGGTGTGTGGGTGTGTTTGTGTGTGTCCTGCGGTGGGTTGGCACCCTGCCCGGGATTGGTTCCTGCCTTGTGCCCTGTGTTGGCTGGGATTGGCTCCAGCAGACCCCCGTGACCCTGTGTTCGGATTCAGTGGGTTGGATAATGGATGGATGGATGGATGAATCACATACTCGAGGACATCAGTGGAAATTAAGGGGAAGTACATTTAAAACTGAAGCCAGGAAGCACTTCTTTACGCAAAAAGCTGTGGAACAAACTACCGAGACACTGAAACAAAAACCTTGACAACCTTTAAGAAAAAATCTGAATGAGACATTGGGACAGCTTAATCATTAGCTAAACAAATGGCCTTGATGGACTGAATGGTCTCATCTCATTTGTCCAATTTCTTATGTTCTGATGTTCACAGCTGAGATTATTAAAGGAGAGGGCATAGCGTATCACATACTGAAATAGCTACAGTGGCCTTCAGTTTCAATTTGTGCATGTTACCACACAACACAAAAATGAAAAAGTATAGAGTACAGGAGAAAATGTATTAGGTTCATGTGATATAGTACTAGGGTGTTGTGCCGTGTTAGCCATTATGAATGTAGAGAAAAGTCAAACAAAATGACACCTTTTATTGGCTAACTAAAAAGATTACAATATGCAAGCTTTCGAGGCAACTCAGGCCCCTTCTTCAGGCAAGATGTAATCATGAGTTGCCTCGAAAGCTTTCATATTGTAATCTTTTTAGTTAGCCAATAAAAGGTGTCATTTTGTTTGACTTTTCTCTACGTTCACGTGATGTAAATTTACAGAGAAAGAAAAACAAATTAGAAAATATGAGGAACAAAATCCATCCATCTATCCATTTTCCACCCCGCTGAATCCGAACACAGAGTCACGGGGGTCTGCTGGAGCCAATCCCAGCCAACACAGGGCACAAGGCAGGAACCAATCCCAGGCAGGGTGCCAACCCACCGCAGGGGAACAAAATCCTCTGTAACTAATCAGTATTACACGATATTTATCAAATGGTAACTTGCAGAACTGATAAATGTTATCTATGCATTTGCACTCCTTGATTCTATTTGCTTTTTGTTTTATGATTTTGTGTACTAAAACTGCCAAATTTCAAAATATTCTGTAAATTCTGCTGTTCCTGAAGAGCTGATATTGCCATTCTAATATTGTTAATATCAATAGGGACTTTCTTGTGCTAGACCAATTTTTTTAAATTCTTTAAATGTGAAGTCCTTCCTTTCTGCATTAAAGGCTGTACCTCAACTGCTGTTATATTTGAGATTAGGGAAACAGAAAAAGTCTTCAGTTCAGGCTCATCAAATTCAAAACAAATGAGGAAGCATTTTTTTTCAATTGGAAGGGCCTTAGGTCTATAATGAAAATTAGCAAAATGAATGTATAATAATACCAAGGTGATTATTAATAGGCGTCAATGTTTAGTGAAGTGTTAAAATCACAGAATGTAGAAAACAGTGAAAGTCAATCATTCTGTTAACAATGCCTGTACTAAATATTTAAACTTTGCCAGAAGGCATCATATGCTGCATTTACATGCTTAGGAATTTTTCAGAGTTCCCACTTGTGACATTTCACCTTCAAGAGACACAAGATCCCTGTACATTTGTTATTCACTTTGCACAAAATTAAAGATAAAGTCTCATGTGTGTTTATGAAAATAAAAGCAAACTAAATGTTTTAAGTTCATATCACACTGCAATTTGACCTCAGAAATGACATTTCTTGCTTTCCTGGTTATTATTTATTGAATGATGTGAAACTTATCTAATCCAGGTGGAATCAACTTCTCCAAATGTTCTCACTGGGAGCCCCCACTTTGAAAGGCATTCACATGAAATTTCCCACTTGGAAACTGTTTTGTTGTAGGAGTGCTACGGAGGGACCCAACTTCACCTATAACATCCCCGGTTTAAGCTCTTCCCATTTATCTATTAGCCAGGTTTCAGGTTGAGATATCTTTCCATGACCCCTAGACTAAACATGGGAATAACTGCAAATGTCATTTATTGTTAACTTACTTAAAGACAGTAATTAGAATGTACAGAAATCGGGTAGGGAGCTAGTACCACTTTCATTTCATTAAACATAAATCTTAAGCCTTAATGTCTTTATTTCCTAAAATGTGCCTAAAGCTTAAGCAAAGTGACTACATAGGAGTGTGATATTTACCCCAAATACAACCTGGAGGGATAGAAGAGCTTCTCGTCACATCCAATATATTTAGTGCTCAGGTAGAAGGTCTTCTAGCATTACACAGTCAGCTGGTTGGTCTTTTTGGCAGGGCCTTTGCCTGCAATGGCTGGGGTGGAACAATTTTGCCCTAGTATTTATGTCTTTTTCACACTGACCAATGGGGTCAACACCCTTCTCATGTTGGCCTCTTGCTCCTCCATTAAATCTCATGTAGGTCCTTCTGTTCTTGTCAAATTTTTCTTTAGTCAATGTTTTTACTTTGACAACAGACTTGCGGGATGTACCTCGTGCTTTTACACCTTTGGCCCATACAAACCTTAAACATCCCTTTTTACCGGTTCTAGCCAGTTATGCAACAAGCTAAGCAGCACAGCAGATCATATAACAGAGTGATTGCAAGACAAAGTGAAATTAACCCTAAATTTTTCTATGTTTTTCTAGTGCATATTTTTGTCATTATTGTGTCATATGTCTAATTAATACATGCATAAGATTTAGGAAACACACAATACATAATTAGTTATAGCCCATCATAGTCCATCCCCATATCACTAACTCGCCAATCCTATCTGTCCCAGACGAGGCAAGTACAGCAATAGCATATACAACTGGTGCATTTAAATTAACATTCACATAAGAGATTATTGGTTCTGTTAATTCATTTGGATGATACGGTCAAAAGGACATCAACCATTTAAAAAGCATTAGCAAACTTACATAATCAGCAAATATCAATTGTATCTTATTTTTGCTATTGAAAATCATTAGAAAACCCCCAAACTCTGCTTAAACATGTCATACTAGTGGCTGACTTACTAGAATACAGGAAAGCTGTCTATATTTAATGGATTTAAAGAACTTGGTCAGCTAAATTTTGCATATTCAAAAGGCCCTTGGACCTCAAGAGGTGTATCTTCTCTAGGAACACTGCCAGCTGGAGATTTAAGGTCCCCACACTTCATTGCCAATTGGCAAAGTTGTCATTTAAATTGGTTTCTCCAAAATTGTTAAATTTTGATTATGCTGACAGTATTAAACTGATGTTTTTGTAAATTCTGCCGTAGGTAGTGGTTGATGTATAAATTTACTCATTTGATAATTACAGCATACAGTACTTAAATGGACTTTCATGGTTATACAATATGTGCATAAAAACAGTTCTCTGAATCTGCCTTTGCAGTCAAGTACTATACTGTATATGAGTACAAGTTTGAAACTTTTTATTCCAAATGAGGATTTCAGAGTTTCAGAGCTCATCTCTGCAGCACTGGGTGCAAAGCAGGTAACAATGCTGGATGGTATGTCAGTCTAATCCACAAACACACTCACATGGGCCCAGTTTAGGTGAATCTATTAACATATACCAATCAGCCTTACAGCATTAAAATCACTGGCAGGTGAAGTGAACAACACTCATTACTTTGTTACAGTGGTACCTGTAAAGGGATGAGATACATTAAGTAGCAAGTAAGCAGTCAGTTCTTGAATGTGATGTGTTTGAAGCAGGAAAAATGGGAAAACGTAAGGATCTGAGCAACTTTGACCAGAGCCAAATTGTAATGGCTAGACGACTGGTTCAGAACATTTCCAAAATGGCAGGTCTTATGTGGTGTTCCTAGTATGCAGTGGTTAGTACCTGCTGAATGTGGTCAAAGAAAGGACAACAAGTGATCCAGCAACAAGGTCATGGGTGACCAAGGCTCATTGTTGTGCGTGTAAAGCAAAGGCTAGCCTGTCTGGTACAATTCCACAGAAGAGCTACTGCAGCACAAATTGATGAAAAACTTAATGCTGGCCATGAAAGAAGGGTGTTAGAATCAAAAGTGCATTTCTATTTGCTGCGTATTAGGCTGTGTAGCTTCCGACCGGTCAGAGTGCCCATGCTGACCCCTGTCCGTGGCTGAAAGCACCTACAAAATACATGTGAGTGTCAGAACTGGACCATGGAGCAATTGAAGAAGGTAGCCTGTTCTGATGAATCATGTTTTCTTCAGATCATGTGGGCAGCTGGATGTGTGTACATCATTTAATGGTGGATGAGATGGCAGGAGGATGCACTGTGGGAAGAAGTAAAGCTGGCAAATGCAGTGTGATGCTCTGAGGAATGTCATTCATGTGGGTATCAAATTGACACTTACTACCTGCCTAAAACTTGTTGCAGATCATGTACACCCCTTTTGTGGCAATGGTATTCCCTAATGGCAGTGGCCTCTTTCAGCAGGATAATACACCCTACCACACTGCAAAAAGTATTCAGGAATGGTTTGAGGAACATGACAAAGAGTTCAAGGTCTCAAAGGTCAAGGTCTTCAAGGTCTTGGCCTCCAGTTTTCCAGATCTCATTCTAACTGAGCATCTGTAGAATGTGCTGGAAAAACAGGTCTGATCCAAGGAGGCCAACCTTGTAACTTATAGGACTTAAAGTACCTGCTCCTAAGGTCTTGGTGCTACAGGGTACCTTCAGAGGTCTTGCGGAGTCCATGCCTTGATGGGTCAGAGCTGTTTTGGTGACACAAGGGGGGCCTACACAATACTAGCCATGAGGTTTCAATGGTGTGGCTGATCAGTGTAAGATGCATGTCTCTGAGATGCAGGAAGGAAAACAGAGTACAGGGAGAAAAAGATGTGGGATTTGATCTCAAGACACTGGATCTGTGAGATAGCAACGGTAACCACTGTGCTGCCCATATCTGCATATGTTGAATTTACATTGAATATTATTAGATTTAGAAAATAGGACACACCTGGGTTTGTCTGATTTTTCTTCTCAGCCCATTGGGACAAAAAAATGAGCCATCTAATAATAAAAAATAGACTGAAGTTATACTGTGGAACGTGGACAAACTGAGTAATTCTGATTCACGCCAGAAGGTGTACTCTTATCTGGTCACAGCTGCTTTTCATTGTATTTTACACTTAAGTAAAACATTACTCTGTTTGGCCTCAGAGGAAGTTCCTTTTGAGCACTATGAAAATGCTGCAAGGTGAACATGAACTGCTTGTGATTGTATAGGTTTCTCAATAAAAGCTGAGAGACAGAAAGCTGACTTACTCATTCAATGGCTTCCAAGGGTGCTTTGAAGCATGGCAGGGACAATGGCAGGTGTGCCTAGACTCCCAAGGAGATTACTTTGAAGGCAGTAACATAAAATAATTGACATCAATGCAATAAAATGTTCTATTGCTTTATACCTAGAATTTTATCACCAGACTTTGTAGTCTCCTCATAAAAACACCATCATTTGCTAGTTATAACTGAAATGTCTGTTCTGATATAATCTCATGTGCAGAATAACTAATTATGATTGAAGAAAACCTGCCATCAATATAAAAAAAACAAAAACCTGGTGTGATTTACATGGGTATTATAAATCAGTTGGGCTGATGGCATTCTTAGCTATAAAGTGTTATTTTAGTTGCAATCTAAAACTTTCATGCAGGCAGAAACAACCAGCACATAATTACAACACATGCACCATTGAATTAGTCACAAAAGCCTGAAATAAGAATTGAACTGGTTCAATCAAACAGAATATTATCTCAGCATGGTGTGCAAGTGTCTTCTTCCTAAGTGTTACATCTCTACAGTATGTATCTTGAAGATCTGCTTCAATCATAATTTCCTATCCTTTTTTAGCACTGATGTAGTAGCCATTAACAAGAAGTGTGGTCATGCTTTTTACTTGGTTTTCCCGTCTGTCTCCACAGGACTGACTTTTGCAGTCCTATAAAGTCAGTACACATATTTTTCCATTTTTCCCTACTAGGTTTTTTTTAGGAGTTTTTCCTTGTCTTCTTAGAGAGTCAAGGCTGGGGGGCTGTCAAGAGGCAGGGCCTGTTAAAGCCCATTGCGGCACTTCCTGTGTGATTTTTGGCTATACAAAAATAAACTGTATTGTATTGTATAAACTGTATATTGCATGAAGCAGGAGTTGCCTTTTAATGTACAAAGATGTCTCATTTCTGCTCTTAACTTATTTTATTATATATGTCTTTTGGTATTTGTCTATGCAGTTATTTAAAGTTATCCGAGTTCATTGTTGATTACTACTTAACCATTAAGAGATAATTTAGAGTTATGGGGGTTTCAGTCTATCCCAGCAACACTGGACACAAGGCAGGAAACTGCCTCAAACAACATGCTACTTTATTGCCGGACCCACTCTCACACACACATACGACAAAGTAGGAATCAAAGCAAAGACACTATGCCTGTGAAGCCCATTGTGTCTCTCTGCCATCCCAGTAATATGATAAAATCAAATAATTGTTACAGAGTTGGAGGTCAATACCCTGATTAAATCAGATCGTAGGTGAACTATGAATCGTGAAATCAGGTAATTGATATAAAGTATGATATGAGACATCAGCAGATTGAACCAGACAAGAGATGTGCTGTGCTGTGATTAAATAGGGTATTTTATCAAATATTTTGTGAACTGCACTCAGTATAAATTCTAGCTATAAAGTAGGAGGTGAACTATAAAATGATTAAGTCAGATCACTTCTATACCATAACAGGCAAGCTACAGACCAATTTGATCTGATGGCCGCTGTTGTGTATGCAATGATGATCTATAATCAGGCTGGTGGCGATCTATATGCTGATTAAATCTGAAGAGTATTATTCATGCATTTGGTTTTGCCCAGGTCAGAAGATACTCATCCTAGGTGAAACTAGTGGTCTGGAGAGGTCCCATATCTGCCGTGAATCAGGATGACAGCTAAATCAGTATGAGGGCTGTTGTTGCTCATGTTGAGCAATTCTTATTTAATTCCTCTGGGTACAGTAATAGTTTGGTTTATCATGGATGCTGGCTGCACTAAATTTGCACGGCCAGTGGTGATGTACCAACATAGGGCAGTAACACGAGAAAGGTGAATACAAACAAAATTAAAGTAGACAAAATATGCTGAAGGGGAAGAAAGCAGTGATGGATCATGATTAAAGAAATATGTGTCCAGACAGGATAATAACTATGCACATTCTTGTACTCTTTTAGCTGCCAGCACCAGAAAGTAGGAAATCCAAAGACAGCATAGTTTTGTTCATTTTCTTTGCATGTTGTCCCAAGGTTTTACAAGTTGATGATGTCAGCAGACTTCCTTGCTTGTAATGACCATTGGCAAGACAATATGTCATGTCTACTGTGTGTTTATGCATTAATGTGTAATATTATAATGGTCATCTTATTTAAGGGCAAATCTTGGGTTAGGAGCTTGTCTGAACTTACAGTATTTAAAATAAAAAAGGAAAGACTTCTTTTAAATAGAATCAGTTCTTGATTGACTTAAATAGTGTAAGAGATTCTTCGGTGCTTGACCTTGGATCATTTATTGATTTTAGTCAGCTTGATGATGATAATAATAATAATAATAAAATGACACATGTTTTTAAAATATCTGACACTTTCATCTATGTTGTTTTAGATTTCTTCATTTTATAGAACTCAAATGAAATGAGTGGGCAACCAAAGAATGTAAGCTATGATAATTTCTAAGTGTGCTAATTAAAAGTAAAGAGAACTAAATATGCAGGCAGGAATACCAAATGAATCAGTTGTTTGGCTAGACTTCAAATGTTTAAAACAGTAAATTAAAAATTGAAAGTTTCTCTGCATCTTGAAAATAGCACTCACAAATCCATCCATTTTCCAACCTGCTGAATCCAAACACAGGGTCACGGGGGTCTGCTGGAGCCAATCCCAGCCAGCACAGGGCACAAGGCAGGAACAAATACCAGGTAGGGAGCCAGCCCACCGCAGGAAACACACAAACACACCCACACACTAGGGCCAATTGAGAATCGCCAATCCACCTAACCTGCATGTCTTTGGACTGTGGGAGGAAACCCATGCAGACATGGGGAGAACATGCAAACTCCACGCAGGGAGGACCCAGGAAGCAAACCCAGGTCCCCAGGTCTCCCAACTGCGAGGCAGCAGCGCTAGCCACTGTGCCACCCACTCACAAATCTCTGCTCTCAATATGTTTACAACTAGAAGGTCAGCCAGCCGGTTAAATCCTGAGTCACACTTGGCACTGGACAATGAAGTGACTGCTATTGGTGTGTATACGGTACTTGAATGGAAACGTGTCTTGGTTCTATCTTGCAAAAGACCAAAATAAATCTAAATATTCAACAAAATCAATAATCAGTTTCATATTAGACTAGAAAACTGATCTAAACAAGCAGAATTTCAAATTTAACATATAATATTAACAGTGGCAATTTTCTTTTTGAGTGGTATACTGTAAGAAAAATTGACAAAAAATGATCATGTATTTATTTAAAAAAGAAGAAACTTCTATTAATTTAACACTCTGAAGATTACCATAGCAATAACAAGTGGTATGAACCAACCCAGAACACATTTAACATAATGCTTAAAAAAACTCAGTCAGTGATCAACACAACAGCACAAATATATATTGGAGGAAGTCACAAAAGGAAATCTATGCAATAATAAAGAGCAAATACACAACTGTGCATGGACTGAAAGAGACCTCTGGTGGTAATGCTTCTTTTCTGAGGTTCACACAATCACACCATACTATACCATCCCCACTGAAAACTACAGTGGTGGACCCATCATATCATGAGAATGTTTCTCAGCAGCAGGGTCTGGCAACCTTATTAGTAATGATGGAAAGATGAATGCAACACAATTCAAATGCTGAATTCTATGCCAGAAAACTGAAACTGAGGAGGTAATTTGTGTTTCGACAGGACTATGATCCAAAACCACACTGCCAGAGAAAAACACTCTAATAGCTTAAAAGGATGGACATTGATCTCCTTGAATGGTCCACTCAGGGTTTTGACCTTAATCCTCCTGAGGATCTATAATGAGATTGCAGAACTTACTATCAATATTCACAAACCAATCTGATACTGCTAAAACTATCTTGCAGGGAGGAATGAACAAATATACTGTATATCTTCACTGGGTAAAGTTAATAAAGACTTTTTCAAAGAGACAGCTAGCTGGTATAGCTTCCAGGGGTGGTTAAAAAAATTAACAGTCCATAATCTTATATAATACGCTACCGTGGCTGTTGGTTTGTCTGTCCAGGATTTTAAATCACCTGTAGCTTGCAAACTGTTTGACCTATTGACCTAAAATTTTGTATACATATACTATGTGACCTCTACTGTCCACTTTCGGGGTGATGATTTTTATTACTCTTTTTATTTTTATTTTATTTTAGTGTAGAAACAACTCTCGGCAGTGGGAAACAGGGCAGCTGTGAAACATATTGGTATGGGCGCTGTTCTCATCCCTACCACTTTCGCCGTCACTTACCCTACCTCTTCATATCTTAAATCATTCTTGAGGCAGATTGAACACTTAAGTTCCAGCTTAAGTGAAAAATTAAGAAAAACGTACTAAGTAATTGCAACACAAAAACTGACTTAATCAGTTTTAACGCGAAAAGATGCCGACAAAAAGAAGAGAAGAAATGGGCCGCTAGAGTGGAGAAAACAAGAGCTGCTCTTGAAGCAGCAAGCTCAATAACCTCTGAGCAAACGAATGCTAAACGTACAGAGAAAGAGTATGAAAACTATAAGTCAAGTGTATTCACTGCACGTTATTGTGCAGTCCGCCTTTACATTAACAGCTGAAATTTGCAAATTTGCTACTTTTTTTTTGAAGAATACAAATGTGATTCGTTGACACAATAATCCAACACTTTTGAAAAGAGAGAGAAAGGAATGAGAAAGTTAATACTTTAATTTACATTTACCTTTACATATTTTCATTTTAATATTAATTTTATATATAATTTGATATATCTACTCTTTTTAGAGATTTTGGTTCTTTGGACTGACATACTCAAATCTAAACTGCAATTAGCAGAATCATTGATATCATTAATGTTTGTACCACAGCTGAAATCAGACCTTTTCCATGAAAACCTGTACCCGCATGGCACGGGATAGTTCCACTTTTCTATACAGAAGAAAAAGCAAGTCTAGGAGTTCACTCTTTCAACATGATGGACTCTTACCCCTTGCTACTATAAATGGAATGCTGCTGGTAAAGAGTTGGCATACAGCTTTTAACCAATGACACACAACAGAAGTTTCATAGGATGAGTAAGTGATCACCCTTGACTGACACAATTATCAAAAAAAAAAAACCACACAAACTAATAATATGTAAAAAAATCTTCTCTGTGTGATCTTGTCTCTTAAAATTGTAAAAAACTGTGAAATCACAGTCCAGCGATATGCATATGCAGCTGCTGAACTGGCACATTGGAAAGTAGAGATAATCAAAAGCTGCTTAGCTCATTTTCTTATAGTGATCTAATGTTTTCATCTTTAATTTGTGCTTTATTTTGCCTGGGGTGATTTTATTTTGTGAAACAGGGCAGAGTGAGGAAACAAGAATATATAGTATGTGATTTTTCAAATAATCAAAAGAAAAGTGCTTTGGATGTGAGGACCCTAAACCAATATAACTTTGAAATAAAATGCGCCCGACAGTTGTGTAATTCTTTTTAAAAATATGTCTAATAATGACAACAATGTGTAAGCAATGGTGAAATGAAATTGGGACCACACGCTTAGGTGGCCACTACTGTGTCTGCCTGTAATTCCAAACCAATCTATTAAAACTCACATATTTACTATATACTGTGGGCAGATGAATATATCCATCCATTATCCAACCCGCTGAATCCAAACACAGGGTCACGGGGGTCTGCTGGAGCCAATCCCAGCCAACACAGGGCACAAGGCAGGAACCAATCCCGGGCAGGGTGCCAACCCACCTCAGAGATCTATATATGCAAATGGATATATATAAACCAATGCATTTACTGCATCTGAAATGATGTAACTGCAAGGATAGATATATGCTGTACATATACTCATGACAAGATGTTGACAACCTTTGTGGAGACCTTGGAGCAGGAAAGGAGAAAGAAATATACAGTCCAAACAATGTCACTTCTGAGTACCATCATCATTTGTAATAAAGGTACAGACATTGGTCATCTAGGGTGAATCCAATCAGTTTCTTCTGTGTTCAACCCAAGAACTAGAAATGAAGGTTGACCTGTGGAGAAAAGTTCAGTTTCCTAAGACAGTACTGTCCTCTGAAATCAACTTTGAGACCAGAGGTCATCATGCGGTCGCCTGAGGGAAAGAAAATCAAACAGTCCTGTGGAAGGAGGGCTGTGAGGAAATGGCAGTAAGAAAGAAAAACAAGTACCAACAGCTTATCCAGGATTGTCAGGACATATTTGGGACAACATGGCTGTTTACAGTGGCACCTTGGATATAATACAAAGTATATTCACATAGTATACACAAAGAAAATATTTCTCCTAGTACACAGAGTAAGCAGTGCAGTTTTTTCCTATAAACACGAGTGACTGTACTACAGGTAAGTGCACAGAATGAGACATTCAGTCAGTTTTCTTGGTTTATATCCATCCATCCATCCATTCTCTTCCACTTATCCGAGGTCGGGTCACGGGGGCAGCAGCTTGAGCAGAGATGCCCAGACTTCCCTCTCCTCTTGGTTTATACATACAGTTAAATGCAACCTGTGAACGCTGCCATTCTGTTTCTCCAATCTCTTCTTTACAACTTAGTCAAACAAACTATATATTGAAAAAATGTTTAAATGAAGGCTTTCTCTTATTTTAGGTCTAATTATAAAGTATATGCCATTTTCTGTGATACTATACTTCATCTTGAATCATTGTTTAGCATTACAATTTCTTTGTCTAATCACATGTAAAACAATTTTTGCATTGCTAATGGTGTCATGACTGACAATACATTGTGAGAGTCCCTCCAGAGTATAATATGCATGCTCAGCATTGTTCATAAACATCTATTGATTTTCCCACTCTGCAGTGGTTCTTAATAGAATACTGATCATTAATTACAGCAAGGCCTCATACATGTTTTACATTGAAATGTATTTCTATTGAATATTAATGCAATCAAGTTTTTATTTTATAAAGATTATAACTGGGTGCAAATCCAACACACAGTCTATTCCATGAACACACACACATTTCTATTGCTATACTATTTATATACTTTCCTGCCATTTGCCAGTTGTCCCTACTGCTCCCACAATCACCTTAAGTCCATTGGTTGTGGACTGTAACATGTTTGCAGATTCAAATGAGAGCGTCTGTGTCCAGGGCTGTATTCAGAAAACAGTTTTGGTCTACCCATATGTTATACGAATTCCAAAACAACAAAAGCTGGGGAAAGAATAGCCCATTGATCTCCCAATACAACACCTGTCTGACTGAGAGTGTGATAAAGTCTCAAATAATGGCACATGATGAAGAAAACAATGTGCAGATGTAGAACTGAACAGTAAGCAAGTGGCTTCATGTATGACCCTGTCTGTGAAGATAACTGTTGAGAATTAACAAATCAGTGCCTCTACCAAGCTTGTCCCTTGTTTATTTTTTTAAAAGGAAAAAAACAAGCCAATAATTCTGAAAATAGAAATTGTAGTCTAAGAAAATCAAAATGAGTATAACACAAAAACCAGCTTTGATATATTTGGTACAGCATTTGTATTTTATTAATGCCGTCATGTGTGTAAAGAGGACTAAAGATCATATATTAAAAGCAAAAAAAAAGATTATTTCTGAATCAGACAAATAAGAATGAAGAAGCCTGTGTCATCTAATGTAGACATGTGATACTTTATATGGTGTATCTTTAAATATAAAAAAAAGATTGGTATTGTTTTGATTTGTGGTGTGAAATGTCATACTCCTCTCCTTCATTCTCTCCATTGGCTTCCTGTTGCTGCAAGAATCCAGTTCAAAACTCTAGTCTTGACCTACAGTTCCTAGTTCAAAACTCTAGTCTTGACCTACAGTTCCTAGTTCAAAACTCTAGTCTTGACCTACAGTTCTCTGAATTGTTCTGCTCCTCAATATCTCCAATCAATTGGACTCTCCTCATGTCCCCTTAAGAAGTCCCCGATCTGCCTTTCCCTTTAAGTTCACTGTCCCTCCTCCAGCTAGACGTGGCAAGACTTGGAAATGCTTCTCCGTTTTGGCTCCAAAGCTGTGGAATGATCTCCCTTTATGCATAAGAAATTAACCAAATTTACTTGATTTTAGGCATCTTTTGAAAATACATCTTTTTATTAAATATTTTGGAACTGCTTAGTTTCTGTCCTACAGGGTTGCTGCTTTTGCACTGAAAAAGGGTTTAAGATATTGATTTTTGTAGTATTCTAACTTCAGGTACAAGTAGGTAGTTCTGATTCACTTGTGCTCACTTTTTATGCTGTTTTCTGTTGTCTTTGATGCTTACACCTTCATTCTTGTATGTCGTGTATTTAACTTGTGTTATAAGTCACCTTGAATAACGGTGTTTCATAAATAATTGGAATAATAATAATTAATAAGAAGAAGATGTATGTGTGTGTGTAGCGCTGCTGCCTTGCAGTTGGGAGACCTGGGGACCTGGGTTCGCTTCCCGGGTCCTCCCTGCGTGGAGTTTGCATGTTCTCCCCGTGTCTGCGTGGGTTTCCTCCGGGCGCTCCAGTTTCCTCCCACAGTCCAAAGACATGCTGGTTAGGTGGATTGGCGATTCTAAATTGGCCCTAGTGTGTGCTTGGTGTGTGGGTGTGTTTGTGTGTGTCCTACAGTGGGTTGGCACCCTGCCCGGGATTGGTTCCTGCCTTGTGCCCCGTGTTGGCTGGGATTGGCTCCAGCAGACCCCCGTGACCCTGTGTTTGGATTCAGCGGGTTGGAAAATGGATGGATGGATGTATGTGTGTTGTAATCCTTATGTGGGCCAACATAAAGAGGATGGGAGAAGGATTTTAGGGTTGTGCTGCAACTTTCCTTTTTGTTCTTTTCCTCAGCTGCTTGCAGGAGTTTATGTAGAAGGGCTACTATGACCCTGTGTCCAGATGATTTACATTCCTGAAAATCATCCAGTTTGGTTTTAGCTAAGACATGAATATAACTTTCACATCTTCAGCAAAAGCCCCCTATAGACCTAAATGTTTAATTTTTTTTCATTTGCCATAGAAATGCTTTCTGTACTATTTTCTCTGTCAGTCATTAATATTCAAATAAATCTATATATAGTCAGTTGTTCTAAACCAGTGGTCTTAAACTCTGGTCCTATAGGGCCAAAGTGGCTGGAGGTTTTAATTCTAACCCTTTTCTTAATTAGTGACCTGTTTTTGCTGCTGATTACTTTTGAATTAATTTCAATTGACTTGCTCTTGAAGACTCAGAACGCTTAATTGTTTCCTTTTCCTTAATTAGCGGCCAAACAATAACGAGATACAAAATGAGCCAACACTTGACCAGCAAACTGTGTCCATCACACAATATCTGAACATAAAGAAAGATGAAGCCCTTAGGAATGCTGATCTGCTCAGGTCCACAAAACATTTTAACAGTGCTCTAAGAAAACAGAAAATCGACAATATCAAAAATGTATGCTATTGCACAATGAGAGCAGCAACAATCCATAGAATGAAACAATGGGTTTAATTAACAAGAATCAGAGCCTAATTAAGCAACTGTTAGGAGTCAAATTGGTTGGAGTTTAAGGCACTGACTTAGTTGGTCTTCTTTTGGCTCACTCACTTCACATTTCATTTCTGTTTGGGTGCCGATTAAGGAAAGAAATAAAGCAATTCAAAGCAACAAATCCTAAAAACAATTCAATTAAAGTGAAAGGAAAAGGAGTTAATTAGCAGCAAAAACTGGTCAACAATTAAGAAAAGCTTTAGAATGAAAACCTGCAGCCACTGTTCTAAACTATGTTAAAGCTATGGCTGTAGGCGCTTACCAAAGACCCAGTTTCACTTATGTTTGTCTTGCTGGTTTGAGATGTAATCTGATTTTGATTTGAAAAAAAGTTTTTTTGGTGTTCTTGTAATAGTTACTGTACAAAAATTCAACTTCTGTCAGTCCTTGGCAGATTAGATATTTTTGACAGTTAGGGTACCAAAAGATCTCAGATTTTAAAGTTTCACTGTTCACAGTGGTAACTAAGCACTTAATGGTCAAAAACCTGCATACTTTTCCTTCACACCACTATATTTATGGAACATTTGAACCTTTTGATTTATATTGATCTATTCTCAAAACATTTTGGAGATCTCAAAGCTGGTGAATCTGGCTTTAAAAATGCCCCTGGGGACATAGTAAGGCCCATCATGGTGACCAGAGCTGCTTTTCCTAAAAATGGTCTCGCCTGGAAGGAAGTATCAATAAGAACTCTACTGCTAGGGCTACTACTGAGAAACTGGTTTACTATCCCCATTGGAAGTGTACAAGTTCCTTGGTTCTTTAGGTTTGCACTTTAAGTCCTGGTCTTCTGTGGGACTGTATTTCAGCTGAACAGCTTCCTCTTGTCCATGACAGGATCTAAAGAATTCACTAAAATAGAAGATAAGATGTCCACCAGAGATGACAATCAAGATGGGTGCTGTAAAGGACTATGGTGACAATTATGTAGGATCCTTTTGGTCTACTGGTCAATCTACCATAAATTCTCATCCTGTATTAAATCACAGAATCAAATGGAAGAGGTGAAGTTTCTATGTAGAGTAGTTGGGTTTTGCCTTTGTCAGAGAGTATGGATTTCAGCAGTCCAGTGGGTAGGGGACATGCAAAAAAGAGAGCTCAATTATGTATTACTTGGCAAATATGTTAAGTAAGTCCATTGTAAAAGTCAGAAGTTCTACACACTATCACAAGGAAGTATCATATATAGTACTTTTATATTGTACATTGAAATGTCTAAACATTTCAAGGTATACTGTATTTCTCCTTGCAGTGAAAAATGTTCTATAGTATTACACAGTGAACAAATGTACTGAATGAAACACAATGGAATAAAATGACATAGTAATACACTTTCTATATTTACAAGTCTTATAGCTTATTGTATATATGCATAACTAAAACCTAATCATTTGCCTTAGTCTTAACTCCACTAGTCTGTACAAAGAAAAATCAATATGCCTAAGCTGTATACTTATAGCTTTGTAACTGCTCAGAGTACATTGATAGTTTTAGCAGTGTCCCCGGGCATACTTTGTATTTGCCATTTTAAATAGCTAAATTTTTGCAGCTAAACATTAATGTCAGGCAAACCGGAAAAATATGGACGTTTGTGTTGCTGAGCTGATGAGATCAGCTAGATTTCCCCAGGTAATATGTATAAATATATCCTTTAAATGTAGTATTTCATATGTAAAGCATAACATAAGGAGCTAGCAAATTTTAACATCATAAATAAAGTATGTGTTTTAGAAATATAGACCAAGTAAATTCTAAATTCAAGTGGATAGGAATAAGCATATGGTAGGCATAAAAATGAAAGTAACATTACATGTACAGTATATGTTTTTAAAAGGAATCTCATTAAATCTTACTACTCAAAATAAATGAACTCACAATTCAACATATGGTAGGTATTGTAAGTGGAAGTCAGAAACATTATGAAAAGGGGTCCTAGCCCTCCCAAAAGTGCCACAAAAGCAAACCAGCATCTCCATTCCAAATAATCCTCACCCCAAACCAGCCAGCCTCCAACTACTAGCTGCAGGCCCCAAAATGGTGAAAGTGGCTTTTAAAGTCCAAAATATATGTTAAAGGATAAATTTGGTATTTGACAAGTTGAAGTTGTTTCTTTATGAAATTGCATTCTAAAGAGAAGTATTTTTTGTAAATTAAATTAGGCTTATTAATTTAATTAATTATCTTAAATTATCTAGCCGGTTCTTGACTTTTATAATAGAGTTGAAGGGAACTGAGGTGCTGACATAGAAACAAAAGCCTAAAAACTTACCAAATATGTCCACTTTGAATCAGTAAATGTTTCAATTTAAGAGAAAATGTCCTCTGTATTTCTGAAGTATGCTTATGGCAACATAAGTAAATAGGAAACAATAAATTGTATCCCAGATTCTTGATATTATTTTCTTAAGGTAGGGATACTCTATATTTCTTATTTGCTCATCTGCTCACAGTGGGTGTCATGGATGGAATTTTGGCAAATTTCCAAAGATTTGTATATGTAATTCTGTTTTTACAATTTTTATGTTTGGCTATTTCTTGTAACAACAGATAGATACACAATCAAGTAATATTATTATTTATTCCTAAATGGTACTTGCTTTTCGTCTATTGCATTCTGTGTTATTTTAAATTGCCTATGGAGAAAGATTCACACAGAGTAGTAGGTTAGTGGTAAAAATAGCATATAAGAGTTTCATTGTACTTGGTATCTATACTAATTAATAAAAGGCAAAGCCCTCACTGACTGACTGACTGACTGACTGACTCACTCATCACTAATTGTCCAACTTCCCGTGTAGGTGGAAGGCTAAAATTTGGCAGGCTGATTCCTTATAGCTTACTTACAAAAGTTAGGCAGGTTTCATTTCGAAATTCAACGCGTAATGGTCATAACTGGAACCTCTTTTTTGACAATATACTGTAATGGACGGCAGCTTGATGGCCGTGTTAGGCGGAGTTGAGTGTCACGTCATCACGCCTCCCACGTAATCACGTGAAAAGACTGAATGCAGTAGGGAGAAATGAAGTAAGAGCTGCAAACAGCGAAGAACAAAAAATTAACTAAACAATTGAGAAGGGAGCGAGTGAAGCATACAAGCATCTTCATAAGTGAAACAAATCACCGTTTAAAACGTAAGTTTAAATTAAGTTTATTGAAACGCTCCCGTTAAGGATTGCAATAACATATTCACGAGATAAAAGAACGCAGTAGGGAGAAATGAAGGAAGAGCCGCAAACAGCGAAGAGCAAAAAATTCATTAAACAATTGAGAAGGGAGAGAGTGAAGCATACAAGCATGTTCATAAGGGAAACAAAGCACGGTGTAAAACGAAAGTTTAAATTAAGTTTATAGAAACGCTCCCGCTGCGGATTGCAATAACATATTCGCGAGATAAAAGTTTAATGAGAAGACACGAGGTATAAACAAACCACACGCCGTGGCGCAACGTTAGGGGCAACAGTTTCAACCATTCTATGATCTGCTTCTCGCAACTGAAAGACGGCACATGGCGGATGTTAGCCGACTTGCTGACCGCAACGTTAGGGGCTTCAACTCTGGCGCTGACGATAGAGATTCGATTCCCGAGAGGGGATGCAGTGAGTGTGTGTATGCCTGATGAGCCCAGAATTAGGGAGAAACACGTGTCGCATACTCTTTGCATTATTTGAAAGTAAACTATTAAAACCATTCTATGATCAGCTTCTGGGAACAGAAAGAGGGCACGTGGCGGATGTAAGGCGACTTCTTGACCAACCACAAGCGTAACCTGGCAGGTAACCTCCCATACAGTCAGATTGTGATTCAGAAAACGAATGCCATGAATGTAATTACCACGATCTACATACTGTCAAATAAACGAAACACACGCCGTAGCGCGACAGCTGTGAAAAGCGAGGTTCACAAAAAAACAGATCCTTAACAAATTGTTATTGGTATATTTTCGATCCGTTTAAAAAGGTTTTCTTTTCTTCTTAAAAAATTAAAAGCAGTACTTCGCCGCAACGAAGCGCGAGAATTTGGCTATATATATCTGCTTCTCGCAATTAAAAGAGGGCACGTGGCGGATTTTAGATGACTTCATGACCAAACATAAGTGTTACCTGCTAGGTAGGGTTACCACTTTTAATACAAAAAAATAAGGGACGCATACTGCAGCGGGTGCCACATCTCAGTGCCAACAGTTTGCAGACTCTACTTAAAAGACCCGCCCTCCTCACTGGACAGTTAAAAAGACCAATCAAACTAACGATGACATCAAGTATTACCCAATCAAAAGTAGGAAAGGAGGCATCTTCATAAAATGCGTGTGGGGATGATTTGCATGAGACGCTGCTTTAAAAAAAATGATAAAAAAAATACGGGACAAATCCCGTCCCGTATTGATTCAAAACGGGACGCGCAATTTCATTCTCAAATGCGGGACGATTCCGTATTTTAAAGGACGGGTGCAACCCTACAGTGCCAGGTAACCACCCATACAATCAGATTGTGATTCAGACTAGGAATGCAATGAATGTAATTACCTCGATCTACATACAAGGCGAAAGTCTTGCAACATTCAAAGATGATGGTTTGGGATAAGTACACCATAGAACATAAAAGAGCTTATGAAGCCTTGAACCGAAAAAAGCAAGATCTCAGAGATCGTAAAAAAAAAATAGGAGGTAATGTCGTTTTACTCGCTGTAGATTTTAGTCAAACATTACCAGTTATTCCACGAGGGAGACCAGCAGATGAACTCAACGCATGTTTAAAATCCATGCTTCTCCCACGCTCAGTTATATGTCGCGTGTTCTCGGGTAGGTACACCAAAAAATGTATACATTTAAGCATGTAATGGGCAAACAAAAAATGAGGTATACCCGAAGGCACTGCAGTAGTACTTAATGTAACTTTACTTCTTAAATGTTAATGTTTTACTGTTTAATAATTTATACGCTTCTTATATGTTGTTCAAATTCTTTTATCAAAATACCAGTGACAGCGCAATGCACGATAACATGGAGTGAATACACCATACGCATCCGCCCACGGCTGCCCTGGTGTGCGTAGATAGGAGTTGATTCTACAATAAAATAAAATAAAGATAAAAAGAGTAATACAATCATCACCCATAAAGCGGATAGTAGACGTGACGTACTATATGTGTACCAGATTTCAAGTCAATAGGTGAAACGGTTTGCGAGCTACAGGTGATTTAAAATCCTGGACAGACAAA